>NC_082695.1:86959603-87219603 GCF_949987515.2 Delphinus delphis
GTCATTCTAAATCACCTCTGTGTTCTGCATGAAATGTAGCTGGAATCTATAATTTGGATCAATTTTCTTGAAGTGAAAATAAAAGTTGTTCCTCAAAGTGTTCTTATCTACAAGTATGTTATTTTCAAACGAAGCATAATTGCACCATTTTCTAAGGTATTTCCCTAAGTATAGGAACACAGTGCAAAGTTGTTGGATTAAATTCGTTTCACTCACACTGGGAGCTGTCATGGGAAATATGGGTGGATCCCGTCGGTGGAAAGCTGACACCTATGTTCGCAAATGTTTTCTCCTCCTTCTTCCTTCCTGTCCCATTCCTCCTTCTCTATTTTTAAAAAGAATACATGTCTATTGTTTTTATAAAAATGTCACAGAATTACAAAAATTAGAAAGAAATAAGCATTCATCCAAAATTTTATTATCAAAAAGTAGCCCTTGCCAATATCTTCTGAATATCAATCTAGACCTCTGTCCAATGAATATAAATATGAGTGGAAGTGATAGAGGGGAAAGAAGGAATTTTAGAAAAATTGCCTCATACAATGCATATTATTTATAAACAAAACTATTAACTTAAATTTTACTTGAATTTAATCCACAAAAAAAACCAAACGAGGTGAAATGGGAAGAACTGCTAAATTTTAAAAATAGTTGATCATCATAAGTTACAAACAATGATTGTGAAATGTTGAAGGGAATTGGAGTCATTATGTTTATAACTATAAACACATTTTAGGTTTAGACAGCATCTGTTTTTTCATCTCATGGAAAATTAGCCTTCAAAAATCTTCATTCTAGGGCTTCCCTGGTGGCGCAGTGGTTGAGAGTCCACCTGCCAATGCAGGGGACACGGGTTCGTGCCCCGGTCCGGGAAGATCCCACATGCCGCGGAGCGGCTGGGCCCGTGAGCCATGGCTGCTGAGCCTGCGCGTCCGGAGCCTGTGCTCCGCAACGGGAGAGGCCACAACAGTGAGAGGCCCGAGTACCGAAAAAAAAAAAAAGATCCATAATCCCTTGCCAACTGTTTTTTAAATACATCTATGTGAAATACGTACAATAAATGTGTTTACAGTGCATATTCACATACACACACAAAAAAGATATGTGCATTTTTTTAACTTTACATTTTGTGCAAATTGTCTGTGCAGCCCTACAAGGTAGGGTCCATGTGGGCTGTGCCCTTCTGCCTTCTTAATGGGTCTTCGTTTATTTTCTATTTGTGTATCTGAAAATACTTTGCCTACCTTGAAATTTTAAGAAAATGGAAAAGGACTTTATGTTGACGTGTAATCCAGATGCTCCAGGCTTCTTCTGCATAAAGACATCATCTGTCATTTTAATGTGCAAATAATAATAGACTGAGCTCCTTCCTCCTGGACCATAGGATGCCCAGGTCCTCCCTCCTTCCCTCCTTTCCTTCCTTCCTTCCTCCCTCCCTCCCTCCCTCCCTCCCTCCCTCCTTTTCTTCCTTCCTTCCCTCTGTTTTTGTCTTTCTAACTAAATTTCCTTCACCAACGGGTTCTGGGAATTTTCTCCAGATAGCCTTAAATGCTCCGGAATCTGCTCATGTTACAGTGAATCACCTAAGGCAGCTGACTGACGTCGGATGCCTCCTGTCTTCGGCCACCCAGACGGGTACCTCTGTTCCTGCTCTCCGGGCCAGGGCCTCACCCAGAGCATGCGCAGAGACGCTTATGGGAGTGAGAGCTATCATAGCGCAGAAGGGCATGCGCAGGACAAACAGATGATCGCAGAGAGGCACGGACGAGGGAACAGGGCACAGAGGGAAGAGGGGGGAATTCCTTCTCCTTGTCTGCAGCTGGCACTAACAACGGCAGAATGACCGATTTTGAGCAACTTAAATCATTTTACTGCTCAAGAACCCAGTGCTCTGCCAGAGACTGAAGCCCAGTATTGTTTAGAAAATCTTTTTTTACTTTTGAATTTTGTTTACTTTTTTAGACAGCAGGTTCTTATTGGTTATCTGTCTTTTACGTATTAGTGTGTAGATGTCAATCCCAGACTCCCAGTCCTGACTGGTGATGGCTCCGTAAGAGCTTCCTGTGTTTGGAACCTCATTATGGTCAACAGCTCACGTGCCGTATTGTTCCTGGGGAGTTCAGAGAAGTCACCCTGTCAGCGGTACCCTCGCTGGGTCCTCCCTGGAGATCTGGATGGAAGGAGAGCGTGTCTGGAAGGTGGGAGGACTGTGCAGTCTGTCCCTCCTGCCGCCAGCTCCCCGGTGACATGGGCCGGTCACAGGGCAACTGTGAGCTTCACTTCTTCTACACAAGAAGGAGGGTATTCCCCAGACTCTCTCTAGCTTTAATGTTGGGGGCCTTTATTGTAATAACAATATAATTCTCGGAATAGGGGTGCCCTGATATTGCTTTATTATTGTTGACAAATGTACTTTAACACTTAATTTTGCTTTAATAACATGTAATCATTATTTGATGGTCTAAGACACAAGGAAAGACTTGGTTTCTACCAAGGCAAGAGCCGTAACTGGGCTTCTGAATTTCCCAGTGGCACTCTGGAGTAACTGGGCTTCTGAATTTCCCAGTGGCACTCTGGAGTTTTAGATTTTCTGTTAATTTGATAGCAGCCCTGGTGAGTATCTGTATTTTTCTTTTTTTTTTATCATTCCCTTATTCATTTAAGAACTTATTCCTTGCACCCACAAGGCACACACCCACCTGATTACTTTATGAATAAAAACTAAGTAAAAATGCAAACAACCCCCCTTGGACATGCTAGTTTGCATCATTTTGAAATTCTAATATATTTTACTGATTCTTTTTTACATTTGAGCTTTTCGCAGTTACTTTGGTGAGTGTTACTTGACTGTGTCCAGTATTCCTCGGGATTCTGCATGCTGTCACATATCAGCTCTGCTTTATGGACAATAATACAATAACCCAAGTGAAACTCAATTACAAAATATCTGTGAGCAAAGCCTCCATTTGTCCCCAGCAGATTTTTAGAGCGTTTTAATTTTCTGGGAATTTTTTTTTAAGTCGTTTGTGTCCTCACTGAGCACCTGCTTAGCAGTAGGTGTAGGACCTTGTTCTCTAGTCATGCATACTTGGGGCCCTTTAGAATCCACTTTTAAAAAATAAGTCGCAATATATAAGAAATAACATTTTTATCTATCTGAAAGTACTGTTTTTCATTTGAAGTTCAACTTCAGGGAACAAATCTCAAGAAAAAAGACCTTATGAAGTTGAACAAATATATTCACGGTAACACTGTAACAGGGAAAGCTTAGAAATCACCCCCAATGACGTATTTGGACAGGCCGTGTCCTGACAAGGCAGGGGACGGCCACAGCGTGCAGAGGTGACCACGTGGGCTGGGTCCTTCACTGAATGTGTGTCTGTGAAGTAAAGTGAACACAAAACAGGGCTTAGAGGGGTATGCCTGCTCTGAGTGCAGCTCTGAATGTCTCACGTACAGAGGAGCGGGAGGGGTTTATTTGGCAAAAATCGCCCGTCCTCATTAGGAAATACTATTTATAAAAGGTGGAGGTAGTCAGAAAAATGACTCTGTGTTTGGCGTTCCAGCGACTGCATAAAGCAGGCCGTGGTCTCAATCCCACTCAAAGGAAAGACCAACCCATGGGCAGCTGCTGTGATCTCAGAATCTGGCTGTGTCCACACACTCAGGAGAACGGCCTTTTTCCTAATCTCCTGCCCAGAACACTTAGCCAAAAGAAGAATCTTCTGTGACGCAAATTCAAATCTCAGTGTCCCTAAGTAAATGTTCCTGGAACCAGTCATGTGTGTCCATTGTCTGTTGGTGCTTCGGTGCCACGAGGCAGCACTGAGCAGTGTGACAGTGTAGGGCCTGCAAAGCCTAAAATCCTTACTATTTGGTTCTTTGCGGAAAATGTTTGCTGACCCCTGGTGTGCACGGTTCTCCAGGAAGCGCTCAGGTGCCGGGTCCTCACCGAGGCAGGGTCGTGATGCAGGTGTGAGTGATGCAGGTGTGAGTGAAGCAGGTGTGAGTGAAGCAGGTGTGAGTGATGCAGCTGTGAGTGAGGGGCTGTTCCTTGACACCCACGAATGGTGCAGCGATTCTGGAGGAACACGGTTCATCTGAGCCGAGATGACATCTCTGGATGCTATCCCAGGCTTCTCTCGGCTTCCCCGCAAAGGTCCTCAGGCTCTGGTCCAGCAAGGGAGCTTGTCACGGTGCTGGTTTCTTTGGGTGCTTTTATGTCGTTCCCGTCAGGCCCATGCATGTAATGGCTGGAAGCAGGGGACACGGGACTTGTAAAACCCAGAAAGCCATTTATTGCTGTTAACTTGCCAGCAATCCTCTTGCATTTCTTCGAGGCCTAAGGGATGAATTTGCCAAGGCGTGTTTGCCAGGATACTAACTGTGAGAGTTACTTCCTAAAAAATGGGTCCAGGATTAAAAACAAAGACAAAAACAAAAATCAAGCAAAACCTAAGAGCTTTGAATGCACCTGAATTTAGTACCTGCTCCTGGAGACGTAGGCTGTGTTAGCCTGTTAGGATCCTCAGACACTAGTAAAGAAACTGGGTTAGATTCAGCTTCTGCCAGCCACCTGACCACAGAACTCTCCTCCCACCCCAGCACTAACAGATCTTACCATTTCGGGGAACTAGCCCAAAATGATGCTTTGGACTGACCTCAGCTTATTCCTGAGAGTAAACGATTCTTCCACGTCTAAAGAGAAACGTCACCTTCATCTTAGATGCAATATCGCTTTCTTTGTTCCTGGGAGTATTTTCAACATTGAGACTGTAGTTGGAAATGTAAGTCACATTACATCCAAACAGCGTTCAATGGAAATGGCTTTCACTTTCAAAGATTTCAATAATTGGAAGAATAAGAAAATATGCAATTCAAATAGAGTTCATTCTATTCTATGTGCTGAGAATTTTGTCATATTATTTTCTCCTGTGGTTATTTCTGGTGACTTAATAAAATATATCAATGGCTTTCATGTGATTATAGAAGTAAGAGAATTATAGGCAGAAATGCTTAAACAGGACAATTAAAAACTACCCATAATTACATTATCAGTGTTTGATAGTCTGCTTTTCTAGTTAATAGAAATTTTTGATCATTTTTTCTATGTCAATGCATACTGCATTGATCCTTTGTATGGGTTTACCGTAATTAATGCAACCAATTGTTTCATATCTAGATTTCTTTTCTTTTGTAAATAAAAATACAGTGAAGTGCACTAAAACTAAATCTTTGATCAAATTTTTTTCACTTTATGATAAATATAGAAGTAATGGGGCCTATACTCATGCATATGAAAGTTTTAATGTATTTTTTCTTGTTCTCTTCAGGTTCACATTTACTTCTTTACTTTATGAGTTGATATTAATTACGGTAACGTCAGAACACCAGTCTGGTGTTTTTCGAACTTCCGATCGTTGAGATTTTTTTTCCCTTTGTGTTTTTATTCCTTTTTATTCCTGTCGCGTGTGGCTCGAGAAACACAGCTTATGCAATTTCTCTGTTCTGGAGTTTGTTGAGATTTTCTGTGTGGCCTGAGAGGCGGTGTCTGGGGAGGGAGGTCCAACACTCTGGGTCAAATCAGACTTCAGTGTAAATCAGGGCTTGGGGAGTGACTTACGTACGGGGCAGGACATGAAATCTGTCTTGACCACTTAGCTCGACTGCGCGAGAGTGACTGCAGTTTTGACAGCACATACATGACACATGCCAGCGGCAGGAAGGTGGGATTCGGCCCGGGGGCCGCAGCGTGCTGACCTCCACTACCTATATCTTCACTTTTATTTTGTCTACTCGACTGAGAGATGAATTTTACTGCTGTTGGGTTTCTTTCCTTTTCTTTTTTCTTTAATAGGAGAGAGAAAGAGAAAATCATGACTCTTTTATCCTAGTTATATCCTTATATTCTAACTTGGACATGGCATTTTTTTTTCAATAAGAATGACCTTTTGAAATACTGATTAATACACTGAATGTT
The DNA here is from genome assembly GCF_949987515.2 of Delphinus delphis. Classification (NCBI taxonomy): domain Eukaryota; kingdom Metazoa; phylum Chordata; class Mammalia; order Artiodactyla; family Delphinidae; genus Delphinus; species Delphinus delphis. Next base: position 86,965,584 of record NC_082695.1, read on the forward strand.
GAATTCTGCATTTTCTTATATTAATGTTCCAAATTTCCTTCCTATTGGTTTACATTTACTGGTTTAACTTGCCTCTTCTTTTAAGTTTTAAACTCCCTGTGTCTCTTATTTTAGTCTTGTGAGGTTTTTTTAAAATTGAGATTTGGTGGATTTACTATATTGTATGAGTTTCAGGTGTACAGCATAGTGATTCAACACTTTTATAGATTCTATTCCATTTATAGTTATTATAAAATATTGGCTGTACTGGCTTTGTGTCTTGAGGGCCCTGGGTAAGTGGATTTTGTGGAATTTTCATATGCTAGCTTTTCGTTGGAGACTTTTTTCTCCTAGTGCGTTTTTTCTAGTTCAAAATGTAATATAACTAATTCACATTGATTTGTAAATGATGGATCATCTTTTCTGTTTTGTTTTGCTTGTATCTCATGGCAGCTTCTTTGGCTGTCTTATTTCTTTTGCAATATGAAATGTGATTTCTTTCATTATTTTCCTTAGCAATGTGAGGGGCATATTCTGAATATCTCAGACAAGGCAGGGTGACTGCTCTGCTCATGTCTGCTGTCTGCACGTTCCCCATTAGCAGCCCTACTGCATGTCCTTTGTATTAGCCAGGCTGGTTAGTAGCCGTCTCGGGGCCGTCCCTGGTGGCCTGACCTGAGAGACTGGCTGAGGGCGTCAGGCTTTCTCTTGCATGAACTCGTACGAGGGATTTTAACTAAGAAATGCGGGGAGGGGTTGCAGCATCTCCAGACAGAGCTGGGGTGGGGAAGACCCCACCGCACGCCCATTACTCTCTCCCTCTAACCCGTGGCAACCGCTGGTCTGTTCTGGGTCCCTGCAGTTCTGCCCTTTTCAGCACGTCGCACAAATGGATTTGAAGGGTGCAGCCCTCGAGGTTTCTTTCACCTGGTGTAACAGGCAGAGGCTCATTCGTTTTGTGGTTTGTTCCTGTTCCCGAGGAGGTGCCGGTGCTGGGTAAAGCACACCCCACCTTATTTTTCTATTCCCCTGGCGAGGAACATGGGGGTCTTTCTGGGGTTCGGAAATTATGAAATTGTAAACATTCACGTCTAGGTGTTTGTGTGAGCACTGGATTTTATTTCACATGGGTACATATTTACACAAGGGACTCGCTTGTATGATGAGTGTGTCTAACATTTAAGGAATTGTCAGCTGTTTATCACAGGGGCCGTGGCCGTGTTGGTAGCAACACGTGAGAAGTCTGGTTCAGCATCCTCTCCAGGACTTGACGTGTCGGGGTCTTTGCTTTCTAGCAGCTGTATGGTGGTATCTCGTAGTTTTTAATCTACATTTTCCTATGGATTACTGATGTTGGCATCTTTTCATTTTATCTTTTCGGTCATCCATATGTATTCCGTGGTGACATGTCCGTCCAGATCTTTTGCCCATTTTTAAATCCTGGGTCGCTCTTTTTCACATTATTGATTTTGAGGGTTCTTTATTTATTCTGGAAACACTTCTCTTCGGATCTTTGACTTGTAGAGATTTTCTCTCAGCCTGGCTCTTATCTCGGCATTTTCTTGTAAGTGTCCTCAGAAGAGCAAATACATTGTAATTTGAAGCCCAACGTAGGAACTCAGTTTACTGAGCTTGGAACTGGTGCATAATTACTCGCTTTAAGTATAGACCATTGTTCCTGACTTGTGCCTTTTCATTCTAGCATTACAATATTATTTTGTGTTAAATGTTTTTCCCTCTGGATCAAAAACATTTGGTTGTCTTTCAGCCTAATTTATGAACTTTCCATGGTTGCCTCAAGAAAAGGTATCCCCTGAATGTTCAGGACGAGTTACATTTCTATACTATAAATATATGCACATATATGCATATATATGCATATATTTGCATATATTTGCATATTCTAACTCAGTGTCTCCACATGTTCTAGCTTTCAGGTGTACTCAGAGCTTTTATGTATATTTAAATGATAATGTATTTTTTCTTCTACCCTTATCTGTTTTTACATTTACTTCTTTCCTTTATTTGTTGGTGTTAATTAGGATAATGTCAGGACAGGTTTGAAGGCATGGAGGTGGGCTTGCTTGATCATTTCTTTTGCTTTTGTTATTTGTTCTCTTTGGGGCCAGTTCTTTTTCTGTGTATGTGGGCTGTTGTGGTCGCTGTTACTGACAGTTTGTACCTATTTGTTCCATGATTGACTTTTCTGTCTAATTCGTATTTTAATGGGCTATTTGTTTAAGTAAAGTGTGAAGAGAAACTTTTTTTGTGTTCCTTCAAAGCACTCAATACATTGTTCCTTCTACAGTAAAATCTCAGGACATGTTGGTTCCTAATGGGTAAAAATAAAAGGAAAATTGCCCTGTTTTATAGGCTGCACAATTTTGGGAAAAGAATGACTCCTTCAGAAACTTTTAGGTCATCATGTTTTATATTCTCAGTAAAGGAATTTAAGTAGTGTAATGAGAAACTGAAAATCATTCATGGGATTTTTAAAAGCAGAAATGAATTTTTCAAAAACTATCAAAGAGCATTTCCAACAATGCTTTATATGGCCATGTAGAAAAGACAGACAGACAGATACACATACACACACTATAGGGACGCAGAAATCTATTATCAAATCCTCTGTTCCTTTAAAAGTGTAAAGAAGGAAAAATACCAGATAAAAGGGAAGTACATTTACTACTAACCTGGAAAACTCAAAACCAAATGCGACTTCTACCCAAAGGATCTAGAAAGGTTGGCTGGCATCTCAACACTCCCTTCTGAGCTGCCTTGATGTTGCATTTCCTCCCATAATTTATACATAAATAGAAAGGAATTGTTTTACTGACTTGTACGATAATTGTGGTGTGTGGAATCTGCCCAAGTAAAGGTGCACTAAGTAAGGCTGGTTTCATCTTACACCCCAGAGGCTCTCTTCTCACCTACCAGACGCACTTTCTTTTGGATTTAGGTATTGATTGGATTTTATTGTCAAAAAGGTACCAGTTCTTATAAAGAAAAAATATGCATGCTGGATGTGGGAATTAGTTTGAACCTTATATCTGCTTGAGATCCGCGGTTCTCAAAAGGTGGTCCCGGGAACAACAAAGGCAGCATCCTTGGACCTCTCCAGACCCCACCCCATTTACTGGGCCAGCATCTCTGGGTGGGGCGGGCAGCCAGTGCTGTAACCTGCCCTCCAGGTGATGCTGATGTAGCTCACGCTGAGAGCCCTCGTGTGAAAAAACCAATCAGTCACCGACCGCCTGCGCGTAAAGCACGTGTCGCAGGGCCTGGCCCTTGGTACTTGATACGTTGTCTTCTCCAGCCTTCCTTCACTACTTCCTGTCCTTGGATGAAATGGAATCTTCTGCACATTAAACATATGAAAAGTTTTACAACCTCTCCGGTAATCAGCAAATTTTAAAAGCAGTGGGATGCACTTTTCTTCTGTCAGATTTTGATAAACATATGAGAAAACACACACACACTGTTGGTGGGAATAGAAACTGGTACGGTCTTTTGGAAGATTAATTGAACTCTGTTTACCAGCTCTGCAACCTCTACATCCTTTGACCCACCAACCGTGCTTTCAGGAAGCTCTCCTGCACAAGTAGCCACAAGCCCAGAGAGGTGCGCGCACACTGACCCTCACTGCAACTTTACTGTGACAGCAAAGCATTGGGAACGGCTTGAATAGAAAATTCTGAATATCAATATCTGTATAAAAACCTATGCACATGTAATGGCATATTTGGAAATGCATATTGGAACTCTATTTGAGTTGGAAATACGCAGAAATGATGTATAAAGATAAGTTCTCAATAGACAACAGTGATTATCTCCAGGGTAGGGTCACGGAGATGAAAAGAAGGTAAATGGGGGCTTTGACTATTATTCTAAAACTCCTGTACTGTTTTTATTTTGTTTATTTATTTATTTATTTTTGGCTACGTTGGGTCTTCGTTGCTGCGTGCGGGCTTTTCTCTAGTTGCGGCGAGCGGGGGCTACTCTTCATTGTGGCGCGGAGGCTTCTCACTGCAGTGGCTTCTCTTGTTGCGGAGCACGGGCTCTAGGCACGAGGGCTTCAGTAGTTGTGGCATGCAGGCTCAGTAGTTGTGGCTCGCGGGCTCTAGAGCACAGGCTCAGTATTTGTGGCACACGGGCTTAGTTGTTCCGCGGCATGTGGGATCTTCCCGGACCAGGGCTTGAACCTGTGTCCCCTGCATTGGCATGCGGATTCTTAACCACTGCGCCACCAGGGAAGTCCTCCTGTACTGTTTTTAAACCACAAGAAGATATAAATTTTGTAATTTAAGAAGTCACAACTAAAATGAGAATGAAAAGAAATTTTTGGAGGCTATATTTCAATCAGGATGACATGGCTCGGGCTCCCAATTAGAAAAAGTACGTGCAGACCCTGCACTGGTGGCTGTCAGGGGGCAGAAGACCCTAGACGTCCTGATACAGAGGAAATGTGTGCAGCAGCCCTGGGGGCAGAGGATGGTCCCGGAGGAGAGGGCCAGGAGCCGCGCAGACACCCCGTGAGCTGGCCACCACTTTGCAGAGCCTCATTCTTGGCACTGAGTTCCAACACGGACTGTGCTGCTGGTGACACTCAGCCAGTGTCACTCCAGAGGGAACAGCGGAGCCAAAGTTGTGCAACATAGTCACCCTCAATCACTTCATCATTTAACTGGGGGGACGCACGTGTAAACACAGGCGAAATGAGTATAATGAAGCAGTCGGGCCCACGGGACCCCAGAGAAGTGACTTACCCTCCGTGTGACTTGTTACCTGTCAGACTTGTAACTTGGAGGCCGGAAGACAGAGGACGACTGGGAGGACGGAGAATAGAGTTTGGGAGCTTCGTCAGCAGCTCTTGCAATAGTCCAACAAGACATGATGTTGGGAGGTGCTTGGAGGTGGAAGGAGGCGGCGTGCTGTCAGCACAGGGAGTAGTGATGCTTTCCGTGGAAGCAGATACTTTGTATGTGATTATATTAAAGATCTTAAAATAGGAAGATTATCCCAATCATCACGGGGACCCAGTGTAACCCCAAAAGGGCCCTTACAAAATGAAAGCAGGAGGGGTAGAGTCAGAGGAGGGGTAGAGTCAGAGGAGGGGAGGTGGTGATGGAAGCAGATGGAGAGAGGGTTTGGCAGGTGCTGCCGGGTTGGCTTTTTGGAGATGGAGGAAGACCGTCTCCATCTCTGTGGACCAAAGATGCAGGCAGCCTCTGGACCCCGGAAAGCACCAGAGGCTGCAGGAGTTGCCTGCCCTCCTACCCCTTCCCCTCAGCTCAGTGACAGTGATTCACTGGTGACAGTGTAGCCACAGTGTTCGGGGTAACTCATTACACAGTCATAGGTAACTCGTGTGTGGCCTTCAGGCTGTCAGAATCACATAAGCCTGGATGTGTTCTGTCCCGAGCGCCAGGCCACTGACGTCTTTACTGGAACTGCCCTGCGCAAAGCATTCCTTTAGGGTGTGTACAGATCAAGGAGTGTCATACTCACTAATTCAGGAATTAATATGCCCTGCATCGTCATTACCACTCTGAGTGCCTCTGTGTGTGAGTTAACCGGAGGGGGCTGTCCTCTGAAGACGTGCTGGAGGCTGGGGATGCGGCCTTTGAGGGAGGTGTGCTGGGAAGGACGCGTGGCCTCAGATTCGGGGAGGAGACCAGCAGGGTCGTCTGTAGAAGCAACTAGAGCACATCAGCAGGCACGGGGACCTTCTTGGTCACGGGGAGCTGACCTAAGCGCTCTTCACCCTAAGACCCCACTGAGCTCCAAGGACACGGTCCCTTGGAAGCAGGGCTGCACCCAGACCCTGTGTCCTGCTTCTCGGTTCTGGTCCGACAGCACGGAGGGTGAGCCTGGCTTTCCATCTTGTGCTCTGCTCTGGGCGAAACCTTTTTTCTTTTCTCCTTATTGGTTTGGAGGCGATTGTTCCTCAGGGAACAAAGTGACCTCGTCAGTCAGGTGTGAAGAGACTAAATGCTGGACTCTGACTGACAGTGTGATAGCCACAGTGCAGGCTTTTGTGTTTCCAGAAGGGAGAATGCAGCACATCCTGCCTTTCTGCTGGGCAGAGACAAAAGCCACGACCTTCAGAGACTCTGGACTCCCCTGGCAGGGGAGCAGGGCTGCCCAGCACTTACTCAAGGCTTTAAGAGGCCTGGATTTTCTCCAGCCTGGACCGATGGACCAGCACAGGGAACTCTGCAATAAGCTTTATGGGGAAAGAATCTGAGAAAGAATGGAGATATAGATATATATATACATAACTGATTTACTGTGCTGTACACCTGAAACTAGCACAACACTGTCAATCAACTATACCCCAATAAAAATTAAAAAACAAAAAACACTGCTCTGCCCAGCCAGTGCGAACTTCCACCTTTATTTATTCTACATTCTACTCTCTAACAAGGAAGCGAACAGCTATTTCAGTGCCTTTAAACCACACGCCATCCATTTAGTCAAAACTGGCACACTGGGTTCTCAACGTGGCGAGCGTCCTAGCTGTGTCTTAGGTGAAGGTCTGAGTGCCTGACGGACGTGATTAAAATGATGTTATCAACACAGTGAGAGCATCCATCCTTAGCTGACGAATGTGATGAAATAACTCCTTGGTAAATCCTGTGATTAACCACAGACGGGCACCAGCAAACTGGAAGTGTATCCAATACACGCAAAAAATCACCGGTGAAAGGTTGGGACAGAGATTTTATTTCATAAAAGAGGCAGAGGAAGAGCGAGAGGAAATAACAAGAGGCAAGAAGCTGTAGAAAGTCTGCAAAACACTTAGAAAATTGAAAACGAGACAATGTTTAGTTTCCAAATAACGCCAAGAACATAGCAGAATGCCATCAGACAGCACATGATTCTGCATTTTGTTTCCCTTCTTGAAAAAGATAAAATGTTGGTCTTCTGCTTCGATAAGCCGTGCACTTGGTGAGAGAATGAAGTAACTCGAATGCTCAGGGCTTTTGTCCAGAAGCCGGACTGCGTGGCCCAGTGGACCAGTGATGCACTTGAGTGGAGGTGGAAAGAGAGGCAGGGAGGTGAGTTTCCAGGGCAGGTGTGATGTCTGCAGGGCAGGGTGGGTTTGAGTCACCAGCGAGGAGCATCGCCAGCCCCAGGGCCCAGGGTTAACGCTGCTTCCGCAGGACAAAGTGCAGACCCTGGGGCAGCCATGACCTTCTGGTTGCAGCACTGACCTGGGGAACAGGTGGTCTCCTCGGAGGGAGCCTGGAGTCCCCTGTTCACCAAACATCAGCCCAGGGACACCCCTGAGAGGCTCTCCTGGAGTCCTGAGGTCTCCGGATTTCACAAGCTTCCTATTAAAATGCTAAGGATGCTCCGATCCCAGCCCCTGGGGGGCAGCTGCAGGGGATTCTGCTGTGGAAAATCTGATCACGCCTCTGGAAGGCAAGATTGCCTGCTAACCTGGCCACAACGGCAATAATAACAATTTAAATCATTTATGGCCTCTCACTTAATTTCGGTGGAACAGAATTAGTTGAATTCTAGAGCTGGAAAGGATTTAAAGAGGCACCGATTTCCGAAGGTGCGTTTTGTATGTCGGGAAAGCAACGCCCGGTGACCGGGTCCAGCAGAGGCGTGGGGTTGGGAGCTGGCGGGGCAAGGATGCCCGGCCAGAGCGCAAAGCGTGCTGACACCCACAAGAACTGCCCTGAACCGCCTTAGGATTTCCTAGGGCCTGTGGTCCTGGCTGCAGGATCTGTTTGGATGGAATTTGGATTTCTTAATAGACAGCGGTGGCAGTAAGAGGATGTTTGTCTTTTAGATCAGGAGCTGAGATTCAGAGAGATTAAGTGACTCAACCATGGAAACAAAACAAAAAGCAAAAAAAAGTCCCTGAAACCACACTTGGCGCTTGGTCCAATGCACCTTTCCCTGCAAAATGTCTTTAACCACAGGGGCTTCAGTACTGGGGCCCTTCAGGAAGCCACGAACTAGTGGTTGGGTTCCTCAGGGTCCATACAGTTAGGGGGCCTCAGAAAGGGGGGTGTTTGGAGCAGATAGAAACTCAGAGGGTCAGCAGGACCGGGTCTCAGGGGCCCTTCCTTCTCCAAGGGGCTCTGGGCCCAGCAGGGCTCTGCATGTATCTGGGGCGGGTGGTGTTTTCACACATTTCCTGCCAGGCTCTGTATCTCGGGGTGTCTGATCAGCGGCCCTGGAGCTGTCACGTCGGGTGGAGTCCCTGTGGCGAACACTCTGCCGGCATGAGCTGGAGACTCGCCGCCTGAACTGCACAGTCTGTGGGGCCACATCTGCAGAAGCCTGTGGTGAGGCTAGAGGAGCAGGTCTTTGGGGGGGAATTTAATTAGGCCAAGAGGCATCAAGAGAAACCCGGGGTCCCTACCCTCCATCTCCTTCAGTGGGACTTGCAGGGGTGGGCAGGCACCGAGGGAGGGTCTGATGCCAGGGGAAGGACCAGCCCTGCGGGTGAGAAAGCGCCCTCGTTGGGGCACCTTCAGGTTCCCCGGGGCCAGGCTGTCTGGATTTGAGGTACCAGCAGATGACAGGTGTTTGGAAGGTCAGTCCTTGTGGATCCGGGTTCTGCGGCTTTGATGGCCGCTCTTGTGGCAGGAAGGGAGCCCTGGCCGTGGGAAGCTGGGTGTTGGGTACCCACCTCTGCTGAGGAGGGGCTGGGTGTCAGTCAGAAGATGCTTCCAGAGTCCATTTAGAAAACCCTCTCATTGCACTGCTGTTACTTAGTTTTCAATACATGTATCCTGGACACTGGGAAGACCCTTTACAATAGCAGAGGTGCAGACAGAAAAGCTGCAGTTACCGGAGACATCTCATCAGGTTCGATATGGACTCTAAGTGTCAGAAAAGGAGATAAGCGTCTCCAAAGACCGCTCCCAGGAGACCGTCTCGGGCTGATTTGTTAATGGACTGGCTGTGCCTTGCCTCGGTGACGGCAGCAGATAGAACTGGCAGGAGACGGACTCTTCATCTTGTGGAGAACCTGGTCATCTCACTGTTGCGTTGCTCATGCTTCCCTGGTGATGATCAACAAAGTTCCTCAGATCCCGTCAGCCTGCATCACCCCGAAGCCCTAAAAGTTGGTGTCTGGAGAGGAGCCAGGTACAGGGTCCATCCAAGGATGTCTTCTGAAAGCTGTGCTGAGAAAGATGAGTGAGGGTAAACCTTTCACCTACGGCCTGGGACTGGGGAACCATCAAAGGTAGCAACGCGTATCGGGTGCTTGCTGCCTGCAGGGTTGGCCCTCGACAGCCCTCAGATCATTCTACAAGGGCATCGCAATTCTGTGAGGCAGGCATGTTGATCCCCTTATGCCAAAATTTGCCCCAAATCTCCCAGCTGGTAAATTACAGAGCTGAGATTTAAACACAGGTGGGCCTTCCCTGAGCCTATGCAATTTTAACCCTGCCGCTCCAGGGACAAGCAGCTGTGGAGAAATTTTTTCCAGATCTTGATGATTTTACAGTAAAATAAGATCAGAAAAAATTCATTTAAAATTATAGACTTGTATTGGTCTGGGAGATCATGTCATAAAACATACATAAGGAAGGGATTTCATTTCGGTAAAATGTAAGTTGAAAGGTTAAACTTTAACAAATATATATTTTGTTAGGGCAACGTTTTAAGTATGGCAGACGTATCAGTGGAAGCAAACGTTATCGGTATAGAGTGATCTGAAGGAGAAAGAGCAGCTAATCCTGAGAGCCTTTCTGTTGAACTCCTATTAATTGCTGGGCCCTCAGGTGGGCGGCAGGCTGCTTCAGGGGAGGGAAGAGACTGTGCAAGAATTGAACAGTTCTGGAAAGATCCAAGATCCCTGCAAAACCATCTCAGGAAAAAGGATTCTTAAGAAGTTTTCTTTAATAGTAATTTTTTTCAATGCCTGACTTCCTATGTTATATTTAAAAATACATACAGTGGAGGCATTTAGTTTGTGGGCGGTATTATATCCTGGTGCTCAAGAGATGAAGGTTTTGGGCTTCCCTGGTGGCGCAGTGGTTGGGGGTCCGCCTGCCGATGCAGGGGACGCGGGTTCGTTCCCCGGTCCGGGAAGATCCCACGTGCCGCGGAGCGGCTGGGCCCGTGAGCCATGGCCGCTGAGCCTGTGCATCCGGAGCCTGTGCTCCGCAAAGGGAGAGGCCACAACAGTGAGAGGCCCGCGTACCGCAAAAAAAAAAAAAAAAAAATAGCGCCAAGATGCATAGACATCTCCACAGCCTTTGACTGAATAATTGCACTTCCAAAAACACAACTTAAGGAAATAATTCGAGATGCAGACAATAATTTATGCACGAAGATTTTTATTCCAGTGGTACTAATTATATTGAAAACTTGTAACAATATAGCTAATAGTAGGGACTACTTAAATACAATACGTTTTGGGATATCCTTACAAGGGATTATTTATAACCAGTAAAAGGAAATTTTAAAATGTCTTGTGAAAAATTAAGTTCAAAAAAGAAAAAAAGTTGATGACATAGTATGATTCAGTTACATGTAAATATATGCATTTTAAAAAGTCTGAAGTAAACGATGTAGAAATGTTGGCAACAGTTATCTCTAGGTTATGGAATTATGGATGACTTTAATCTCTTATTTATACTTATTTACACATTTTCCCCAATGAATATGCATAAGGCTTATTTAAAATATGCGTGTATTCTTAAATCATATAAACTTCCAATCCCATCCTCTTCTCAGAATTATTACTTTTACAGCTAAGTATGCATCCTGTCTCCCAACATTTTTTATGCAATTATGCACATTAAAAACAAAACCAAATAACTATAGTTTTGGTTACTTATTTTTTAATGTGGTTGACATCATGCTGTCTCACATCTCGTTTTCTCACATATCTTGGAGATATTTTCATGCCATGCCACGTAGTTGAACTTATTTTATCTTTTCTTTTTGACATGGCAAGCGTGATCTTTGCTTGTGAACAACTTAGCGTGATCGATTCATGCGCTAAGATGTAAGTATGGTAAGTGTGACCTGTGACAGGATCTTTCCATACGTCGAACTCAGGATATTTATTTGCAAGTCCATTTCTACGATTGTAAAATGTTGCTATGATTCAATTATAACCTACTGATCACCTACCGTGCGACAGGCAGTAAGACAGCTGATGGGATGAGAGATAAGCCGGGGTTGCAGAAATGTTCTCTCCCGACTTGTCCCTCATACAAACCAGAGCTCGTGGTGGGCACAGTTGGCCACTCTCTGTCTTTTGAAACTTGTCTCTTCCTTTGGCTTCCAGAACGTTATGTTTTCCTGGGTTTCTACTAATTCTCCAGTGGCCCTGTCCATGGCTCCTCTGATTCTTCCTTCCAAGACATCTTCAAATATTCGAGCTCCTGAGGACTCACTGCTCGCCCACTCCCTCTCTCTGTGCTTGCCTCTGGGGTGACTCACCAATGCCATGGTTCTCAATATCAGCTGTATCCTTAGGACCCCACTGATATGGCTCTGAACTTCAGATCCTTGTGTCCAACTGCCTATTTCAGTTGCCACCTGGAAGACTGACAGCATCTCAAACTTCACGCGTCCTTTGCTCACTTTTATTACCTTTCTATCACAAACGTTGACAGCTTCTCATCGTCAGAAGTAGATGGAGCCTCTAGGTTCCTTCCCGAATTCTGCTGTTCTTTCAGTCTCGTTGACAAGGGTTTTCTTAAGATGAAAGTAGCCGTATCGGGGCAGGATTTAGTGACTTCTTTTTTAAGATTGTTTTTTTTGATGCAGACCATTTTTAAAGTCTTTATTGAATTTGTTACAATATTGCTTCTGTTTTATGTTTTGGTTTTTTGGCCCCAAGGCATGTGGGATCTTAGCTCCCCGACCAGAGATTGAACCCGCACCCCCTGCATTAGAGGGCGAAGTCTAAACCACTGGACGGCCAAGGAAGCCCCAGGATTTAGTGACTTCTAATCAGGGCCAGAGGAGTGAATTTCCTGTGAGTGACAAATACTGGACGACAAGGAACCGTGAGCCCAGGGAGCTATTCTGCATGTGCAGCCTCCTGCCAGAGCGCTCCGTCCTATCTGTGCGTGGGCGGAAGTGATCATGCAGTGTGTCTGTCCCATTCCTGAACCTTGAACACTCCTCAGCTTCACCCGTGAAAACTTACTTCTAACATTTATTGTGCTAATTCACAAACCCTGGTCAAACAGAGTGTTTGCAGGCTCTCCAGTGTGGTTTTGGAGTGTGTATTCTGGATTAGAATAACTCCAATATTTACTAACACTTCTAGGGTATGCAGAGTAAAACTAAGACTCACATGCATATTTACCAAGCCATCTCTGCTGAGTATTTAAAAATACGCTACAGCAATATGCCAAGACCATATTGCTTCCCTGCCCGTGTTCTCAGTAACTGTGCCGTTATCTACCCAGTTGCTCATGCTGAGCTGGCATTATCCTTGCTAAGACCTCTTTTTCCCTCCACCCTGAGATGTTTAACCCGCAACTACGGTTGGTTATCTTCTACAGTATTTCCTGAACACTCCTCGGTATTCCACCTGCCTTGTTGTCAGCCTGGTCCAAGCTGTCCTTTCCAGAGACTGCAACAGCCCCACTCGTTCATGCCACCTGTTCTTTCATTTGTAATTCACATGTGGAAATGGACAATTCATACCTTTTGGCCATTTTCAATATGTATTTTAGTAGGGGTTTTTAGGTTGTGTTTTATATTGATCTATTATCCGATATGTGTATAGTATCTATTTCCATCCATTCTGTTCCTCATGTGGTAATTTTTTAGTGCCGTCTCCTGTAGTAGAGAAGTTTTACATTTTTGTATGGTTGAATCGGTCAGTCTTTTCTGTGTTGTTTTCCCCCGTGCTTTTATAGTTTGTTTTGCTTTTTCACATTGAATTCCTTAATCCATTTATAATTGATCTCTAAGATGCTGCCACATGCGGTGCACCCCCAATGGTTCTCAGTCTCTGAGTCCTTCTATTCTAAATTTTAGTTTCCTGGGAGAGAACCTCTGATGGACTCAGTTTTGACGATCGAGTCAGTTGGAGAGGATACTGTAGCACAGACCACAGATGTGGTCAGCTGGTGTCCACTCTGTAGAGGGACATTGACAGTGAGTGAGGCAGCCACACCCCTTACTATTTAAACTGAGCAGGGTCCCATGGGGCTCCTGGGCACAAAAACCTTTCTGTGTCCCCCATTTCTTTGATTACAGGAAATAGGCTTCATTCAACCTCCAAGACCTTCCCTGAGCTCCAGCGAGGCAGGTTCAAACAGTTGCTAATTAGGGAAGGGAGGAGATGCGGTCAAGAGAAACAATAGTGCAGCCCTGGGGAGGGTCCTGGTCCCCCCTCAAGGGATACACAGAACAATATCTTTGAGCTGTTTTGCAGCTCCTGAAATCCCCCCCACCAGGTGGGAGAAGTTAACTGTTTGCTGCCCACAAGCACGCAGACCCGAGACTGGTGGAACCAGAAGGTTGATGATGCCAACTCCCAGTTGCCTCACCACCAGCCGGTCAGGAGAATGTCCACGAGCTGACCACGCCCTCCTTGAACCATGGCTATAAAACTCCTCACTGCCCCCTCCAGGTCGGGACACACAGTTTTGAGGGCATGAGCCCGTGGTGGTCCCCTTTGCCTGGCAAAGCAGTAAAGCGATTCTTTTCTACTTCACCCAAAACTCTGTCTGTGAGATTGAGTTCGGTGTCGGGGGCAGAGGCAGGGCTCAGCTTCGCTGCCCACTGCAAGGGTGAACCTTCCATTTCTGACCATAATTATGGCGCATGTTATGCATGTCTTTCTCTTGTCTTTTCAAAAACTGAGAAAATACTCTTGATGAAGCAAAGGCAAAAGGATTCAAATTCCTATCATGTTTGTGCAAGAAAAGCTCAATTACCAATTGCTTTTCTCTGTTATAATTACCCACGATTTGAATGTTACAGAAGTAGCCTAGAAGAAATATTTGAAGAGAGACTTTCTGTCCTATCTGTGAGCTCTTACCATGACTACTTCTGTTAAATTTAGGAAGGAAGAATAAAGGTAATTTGAATCTAAAAACCTTGAAATCAGTGGTGAGATGCTCTTTATTAAGCCAGAAACATCAGGATGGAAAATAAGAAATCAGAGTCTCGGCCCCTTAGGTTCTTGCCCACATTTAGTTTTTAACCTGCTGGGTGCATTTGACTAACTACTTCTCTGTTCTAGGATTTAGCAGGTTCTTTGGAAAAATTAGGCAGTTGGTCTGCAGGTCAGTGACGTTTTTAAGGCTCTAACATTCTATGATTTTATAGCTTTTCTACATTTTCCGTGGGTGACAGTGAAGAACTTTCATGTTCTTTGAGTTCCCACTCGTGGCCCGATGTTGGGCAGAGCAGAGGACGTCAGCTGGGATTTACCAAGAAGTCAATATAATAAACGTTTAGAACCTGATGTTCCAACAGAAATGAACTTGTTTCCCGGAATAACCTAGTCCAAATTATAAAGAAGATTCCAGTCCCTTTTTTGGGTTTCGGGAACAGTGATTCGGGAGTATTTTGACACTTTTGCATAACAGGCGTTTTACGGATTCAGAGAATCCTTTGAAAAAGAATGTTGGCTGATTGCACCACTGTTTCCCGGATCCTAAGCCTTCAAGAGGAAGATCGCGTCTTTGTGTTATTTTAGGCGATGCCACCAAACAATCTTTGACAGCATTGCCTCTCGCAGTGTGAACCTGGGCTTTTGAAACTTCTTGACATTAAGATGGGAAAACCAAGGAGAAAATCTAAATTGAGTTTTATGAATCTTCCCTGTTGACTCGTGGGTCTCAGTTGGGGAAGATACTGTTCAATTCTGTGTGACTTTAAGTCTGTCACATCTATGGAAATCATCCCAACTTATCATGATGCCTAGTAAATTAGTATGAATGGGATCGTAACAGACAAGAGCCAAATCTGACTCCGTGTTGGATCTGTTTGTTTCACTTTAACCTTTGCTTTCCTCTGCTTTTGTTCACTAAAAGGATACTGTCTCTGCACAATGGCCTGCCTTGGGGAGACCTGGCCCTCTACCTGAATGTTAAACCAAAGTGCCTTTGTTCAGGGAGGCATCTGGACCCTGTCCACCTGAGGATGGCTGCAAAGAAGAAGAAATTAACACATCCCCTCCCCGAGGCTGTGGCCATTCCAGGGGACATTTGCAAATCTTGTGGCCTTTTTACTTTACTTCCTCATCTCCTCCCCGTCTCTGTTCTATAAAAGAAACCGGCATCCAAACCCCGAGAAGATGGTGTTTCAGAGATGCTAGTCTGCCGTCTTCTCGGTCTGCTGGCCTCAACACTGCATCTCCGATTCTATGGCCTGTCGTGTGGCGAGCAGAGCGAGCTTGGACTCGGTGACAGGATTAGGGGGAGGGGAGGAGAGAAAGGTAGAGAAGAGGAAAAAAGAAAGAGATGAAAGATGGACCTGATTTGATTTGCTTCTGTTCTGTCCTTTCAGTAAGAACTTAGGAGGCACGTCCTTTCTGTCCGTTTACCTGTATCCCTCTGCTATGAAATGCTCTTTGTGGAGCAGGTGTTTCAAGTTCAGTTTCCACAGCAGTGATGGAGCCGTCCACCTGGCTGACGAGAGCTGTGGCTTTGCTCTGGGTCCAACCTGCAAACAAAACTACCTGTTCACTTTGTGGGCTGGTCTCTGATTTTCATGGCATTTTTTAACCTCATCAATAGAACTAACCAGTTACAAATCCTACCTGTTACAGTTCCACTGAGGATTTCCATTATTTTCTTTTGAGAGTTTTAAAATCATTCCAAGAAATCCAGACAGCTGGGTGTTTTTTTTTTAATTTTCTTTTCTAAACAAGGCAAAAATATCCATTTTGTTCTGCGTGGTGTTTGTAGATTAAATTGATGAAACCCCTGAAAGCTGACTTCATTGTGAATAAATCTAACATCATGATAAGAAATTGACCCTCAATATAAATTGCATTAGGACACATAATTTGGGACAATTTTACAGCCGGCCAGTTATGTCTCTATCTAATCAAGGGCAGGTCATTGCTCATGGAATAATAAACTATGTACTTCCAGGCCCCGAGTCCTAAGGTCAACTCTTAGAGCCTCAATAATCACACTGACTCAGTTTATTATAATGAGGTTCACTGTGAAGCCAGCTTTTCTCCAGATACACTATTTTGAATATTGAATATAGAGAACGTTTCTTCTCCTGTATTTCTTTTTGTATAAAAGCACCTCCAGCTAGAATCCTTACAATGTCTACCTTTTCCCTGGTGTTTGCAGAGATTCCAGGTTACCTCTGTAGAAGCTTTCCACCACCTGTCACAGTGTGTGGTGGAGATGTCTATATACCGTGAGGTTTATCAAGCTAGGGGGAAAGGATTCCAGGGTGTGAAGCTGTCGACTTTAATAATCTCTTAGCCTTTTCCAGACACCCATTTGTTTCACTTTCTCACAGTTTCTCCTTATTTCGTGGCTGTAAATGGCTGATGGAGCCCCACTTACCGCTTTCCGAACAGGCCCTTGGCGACCTTCTACATTGTTGCCTGGTCTTTCGTTAGGCTGATTTCACTGCCCTGAAGCTTCTCCCCTCTTCATTCAAAGATAGATAAAAATCCAGCACTGTGGAACAGAAGCTCTTCTGCTTTATGTTTCAATCCAACAGGCCAGTGCTTAGAGACTACGGTGATGACATAAGGACATTATTTTTAGAATGACAATTTTAAACAGGCACGTGGGATTTCCGCCTGTTGAAGTTTCCGTATCTTTTGATTTCTTAGAATGTTACACATTTTACATGTCACATCTCCTTGCTTTGTCATAAGCTCATCTGTATCATTCAATCAGAGCCCTGTAGAGGTGAACCTGAAGTCCTTGTAACGTAAATTGAGGGTGATTAGTTTATTGAGAAAACCTAAAGGGAGGGAGCTGACTGTGGGAAACAGAGTTTGGGCGGGGCTGAGAGGACAGGGCCACACCGTGATGGGGGAGCCTTGGTTGTCACAAAAATTCAGTGAGGTCGGCCATGCCTACAAATGCTTCGCGTGGTAGAAGCTTTGTAGGGAAGGCGTGGAAAGGGATCCTTAGTGACACACGAAGTGAAGTGGTGCAGGACTGGGAAGGTTGTGTTCAGCAATGATGTGCGTGTATTAACTCAGCTTGGAGATGACGAAGGATGCTAGCCAACTGTGCTAGCATGCACCCATCAGAAACACCAGCTAGTTTGTCCGCCTTGGGGAAAAGGAGAGGAACACTGAGAAAGCCCCACAGCTCAGGTGCACACGCTCACCTACTTCTGAGGCTGGCCCAGAAGAGCAGAAGTAGCCCACTTCTGAGGGGAGGACCACGAACCTGAGGACAGACCCTACTTGTGGAACAGGTGTGTCTGAGGCCAGCTGCAGGTGGACAAGGCCCTGAGGGAAACGCTCCAGGATTCTGGCCCCTCTAAGCACAAGGTGACATCAGCCCACTTGCTTTCCACATCCTCAGCAGCAGCAAAACTCTGACAGCATCATATCACTCTTAAATGAATCATTAGTCTCAATATTACAAGTGTAAAAGAACTGTATTTCAAGATTTTGAAATTCTTGTATGTACATAGATATTAAAAGTACTCAGATATGAGATAGTCTCATCCACCAGAGGGCAGACAGCAGAAGCAAGAAGAACTACAGTCTTGCAGCCTTTGGAATGAAAACCACCTTCACAGAAAAGTAGACAAAATGAAAAGGCAGAGGGTCATGTACCAGATGAAGGAACAAGATAAAACCCCAGGAAAACAATTAAATGAAGTGGAGATAGGCAACTTTCCAGAAAAAGAATTCAGAATAATGATAGTGAAGATGATCGAGGACCTTGGAAGAAGAATGGAGGCAAAGATCGAGAAGATGCAAGAAATGTTTAACAAAGACCTAGAAGAATTAAAGAACAAACAATCAGAGATGAACAGTACAATAACTGAAATGAAAAATACACTAGAAGGAATCAATAGCAAAATAACTGAGGCAGAAGAACGGATAAGTGACCTGGCAGACAGAGTGGTGGACTTCACTGCCGCAGGACAGAATAAAGATAAAAGAATGAAAAGAAATGAAGACAGCCTAAGAGACCTCTGGGACAACATTAAATGCACCAACATTCAAATTATAGGAGTCCCAGGAGAAGAAGAGAAAAAGAAAGGGACTGAGAAAATATTTGAACAGATTATAGTTGAAAACTTCCCTAATATGGGAAAGGAAATAGTTAATCAAGTCCAGGAAGCAGAGAGAGTCCCATACAGGGTACATCCAAGGGGAAACATACCAAGACACATATTAATCAAACTATCAAAAATTAAATACAAAGAAAAATATTAAAAGTAGCAAGAGAAAAACAAAAAATAACATACAAGGGAATCCTCATAAGGTTAACAGCTGATCTTTCAGCAGAAACTATCCAAGCCAGAAGGGACTGGCAGGACATATTTAAAGTGATGAAAGGGAAAAACCTACAACCAAGATTACTCTACCCAGCAAGGATCTCATTCAGATTTGATGGAGAAATTAAAACCTTTACAGACAAGCAAAAGCTAAGAGAATTCAGCACCAGCAAACCAGCTTTACAACAAATGCTAAAGGAACTTCTCTAGGCAGGAAACACAAGAGAAGGAAAAGACCTACAATAACAAACCCCAAACCATTAAGAAAATGGTAATAGGAACATACATATTGATAATTACCTTAAATGTAAATGGATTAAATGCTCCAGCCAAAAGACATAGACTGGCTGAATGGATACAAAAACAAGACCCATATATATGCTGTCTACAAGAGACCCACTTCAGACCTAGGGACACATACAGACTGAAAATGAGGGGATGGAAAAAGATATTCCATGCAAATGTAAATCAAAAGAAAGCCAGAGTAGCAATTCTCATATCAGACAAAATAGACTTTAAAACAAAGACTATACAAGAGACAAAGAAGGACACTACATAATGATCAAGGGATCAATCCAAGAAGAAGATATAACAATTGTAAATATTTATGCACCCAACATAGGAGCACCTCAATATATAAGTCAAATACTAACAGACATAAAAGGGGAAATCGACAGTAACACAATCACAGTAGGGGCCTTTAACACCCCACTTTCACCAGTGGGTCATTTTGGGTCATTTGCAGAGATGTGGATGGACCTAGAGACTGTCATACAGGTGAAGTAAGTCAGAAAGAGAAACAAGTATTGTATATTAATGCATATATGTGGAATCTATAAAAATGGTACAGATGAACGGGTTTGCAAGGCAGAAATAGACAGATGTAGAGAACAAACATACGGACAACAAGGGGGGAGAGCAGGGGGTGGTGGTGGTGGGATGAATTGGGAGATTGGGATTGACATGTATACACTAATATGTATAAAAGAGATGACTAATAAGAACCTGCTGTATAAAAAATAAAATAAAATTCAAAAACAAGTACTCAAATATTATATTCTTGGGTTTTGACACACTCCAATTTCTCAGTAAGTGTTTTTACTTTTGGAACTTAAAATCCTTTTTTCATTAGCTTTCCTTTTCTGAAAGTCCCAAATAAGCAAAATTTTTAAATGTCATGGACTTTCGCATATGAAAGGTCGGTCAAATATATTTATTAAATGAATGTCACAGGCATAATAATCTGCTCTTTTTCGTTTAATGGAAATGTCAACCCGCTTTGTGGTTATTCAGTAACTTAATGAAAGATGTGTTCTTAATAATGGTGTGAGGGCTTCCCTGGTGGCGCAGTGGTTAAGAATCCGCCTGCCAATGCAGGGGACGTGGGTTCGACCTCTGGTCCTGGAAGATCCCACATGCTCCATGCCATAGAGCAACTAAGCCCGTGCATCACAACTATGGAAGCCCACGTGCCACAACTACTGAAGCCCGTGTGCCTAGAGCCCGTGCTCTGCAACAAAAGAAGCCACCACAATGAGAAGCCTGTGTACCGCAACTAGAGAAAGCCTGCATGGAGCAATGAGGACCCAACGTAGCCAAAAATAAATAAATAAAATAAATTTATAAGAAAATAATAACGGTGTGATATGGTAGTTTAAAGGAAAAACAACCACATGGGTTTCACAAATTTGGCATAAACGGGTAAATGATTTACTCAAATCATCTCAGATTTCCTTTCCAGAAAGAAAATTGTACCTTAGCCCAGCATCTACGCATATACCTAACGTCTTCACTATCAGCGTAAAGCAGACGGTTTAGTTAACGGTGCCACCTTCCCCAGCGTGTTTTTCCAAAGGCTTTAAAAACTAGAGCTGCATTTGGACTGTATCTGTGTCCTTGTCGCTCAATACTGAGATTATTTTATTGCGTGTTTACACGTAGGCTTTCTAAGCTGCATTACCTTTCTAATTACAACAATTATCTGCCCATAATTTAGGCCAAATTTGAAGTGCTTACGATTTCTAGAAAATGACTGGGAGGCAGCACATGAGCTGCACATGAGCTGGCATCTAAAAGCCCCTGAGCAAGTGAACTGTGTGATTTTGGCTGTTATCTCCCATAGGAAGAAAATCCTATCATGGTTAATCTCCTATCATGGTTAATCTCCGACAACATCCTTTTTGTACCCATCCTGTACCTAGAGGGTGGCATGACCATTAAACTGGACTCCAGGATTTAATCATTCATATAATACGATGTTAATATTAAGCATGTTCACATATTTATTAATCATATCCAGTGCAGAGCTTTCTAGAGAGATGGCTGGACCACAAAACCACTAAGTCTCCAATGAATGGTCTTCGCTACTGCCAGCCCCTTGATTCTTACATGAGATCTGCCCAGAAGACCAGACACGGATAAAAATGCTGTTTTATCTGCTGGTTGGCCCTTTTGACCTGTTACTGGTTCAGTTCTTCACACTGGTGAGCTGCGACGAACTGGTGTCATTAAGCCTTCTCTTCGTGCTCACAGGCAGTGTGTGTGGGCGGCCTGGATGTCTTCCTGAGAAGAAGTGTTTCTCCAGGGGAGTCAGCAGCAGCTACAGGATAACTACGCTCACGCACTTTATTTACTAGAAGGTGACTGTAATTCTTTTATACTGAACCACTTTTGGATTGACGGAAAGACAGACTATTTCTCCCTAAGACCTCAGGCAGTGAGACTAACGCCGTTTTCACCAGAAGGCTGTCCCCTTCACGTCCACACGGCTGTCATGGGGCTTCCTAGGGAGAGGAGGTCAACACTCCCTTCCACAAAGGGAGGCCCCGGGGTGGCCAACATCACACCGGCTGATTGAACTTAGAATGTGCTAAGAAAGATTCAGCGGGAAGGGAAAATCACAAAGCAGGACGTGCCGTGGACCATCACGGTTTCCCCCAGATCATTGTAATAATGGACAGCTTCACACGGCCATTCTTCCAACCCACGATCCACATCGCTGCCCTGAGAGGTGTGAGGGTGAAGGTCCGGTTTCTCTTAGAGGCCGATATTCTCTCTAGTGTGCTGGTTCCCGTGTTTTCAGCCATATAGGGGCGTCTGAACGTCAAGGTCTGGAGATGTTCTTGATTGTTATGGCTGGGAGAAGGCAGTGCTACTGCAGGGAGTGGGTGGGACCCAGGGACGCGGCTCAGCATGCTGCAATGAGCAGAACGTCCCAACCACCCACCATCGTCCAGCCACCGTGTCTGTGGCGCCGAGGCTGGGAAACGCTGCCGTGTGCCGTACGCACACATCCTCTTATACATCGTCTTATTTTGGAGGACGAGGCAAAGCCAGTGAAGTATTGGAGTTCAAAGTCAGAAATGTCAGTATTCAGATCTCTGGCACACCACTTACTAGCCCTTTGATCTGTTGACTGAAGAAAAAAGCACCACGTGAGAAGGATGAGTTAAGTTTCGTTTGGGGCAAAATGACTACAGCCCGGGAGACAGCATCTCAGGTGGCTCTGAGGACCTGCTCTGAAGACGTCGGGGGGAAGGTCAGTATAGATGTGATTTCAGCGAAGGGGGGACGTGAGGTCAAGCTCACAGTTTGGCAGAATATTGCTTCCAGTCACAAGAAGCAGACGTCTCCGTCAAGGATTTTAGTGCTTCTCCAGATACCAGAAAATGCAAGAAACCGGGGTCATAAAATCTTCTCCTGGAAACACCTAACTCTCTGCAGGCCTGTTCTGCCGGTTTTCACAGAGCACAGAGGGCCTCATTCCTGAGCTCTGCTCTGAACTCCTTTCAGGGGGTGTGGAAGGTCAGCGACAGCAATGGCTGGTGACCTCACCCTTGTCGACGCAGGTGGTGAGTGACAATTTTCAGTTGGCCACGTGTGCCGGTCTCCTCCCCGAGCAGGGAAGGTTGATGGACACAGCAACTTCTGGATGGAGGGCGTTCAAGGCTGCCCTTGTAACTTTGCAGAGAAGCTCTAAATGCGACCGTAAAGATCCAGTCGCTGTGGGTGGAGGCGTGAAGGTGGGATTTTGGCATAAAAGCTCCGAGTTCCCTGTGAAATGCCCTATTTTATTTAAATTTTTTTTGTCGTAGGGATTTGCCTTCTGTGCAGCCTCTCCTGCGCTGTCGGTGCGATGCTCGGACAGTGTTCTCCCACTTGACTCCAGGGTCTTTGCCGTCTTCCCTAGAAAGCCGGTT
Organism: Delphinus delphis; assembly: GCF_949987515.2. NCBI lineage: Eukaryota > Metazoa > Chordata > Mammalia > Artiodactyla > Delphinidae > Delphinus > Delphinus delphis. The sequence continues at coordinate 86,988,167 of NC_082695.1, forward strand.
ATGAGCTAAGGTGTGTCCGACTAGGGGCGAAGCCTGGGGCCTGGGGAAGGGCTGCGGCATGTGTTTCCCCTCCACGTCACTCACCTCCCCCCAAGCTCTTTTCCTTGGGGTCTCCTTACTGTGTGAGTGGAAAGTACTTTGCACTGCCTTTGATTGTTAGCCCAGGGATTCCAGGCAGAAAAGGCCCTTGTGGCTCCGTGGTCCCCAGCAAACAGCACTGGGCTCTGGGACCAGTAGATCCGCATATATCAGGTCACAAAAGGTGAGTTCACCTGGGGACAGGAAGCTGGCACAGTGCAGCCTGTAGGGATGCGGGTGCAGGCCGGCTGCCAGGTTGAGTCCTGTTTTCACCACTTACCAGTGAACATGTGGCTTCACTGCTGTGGTTTGTAAAAGGTGGCAGTGACAGTAACTACCCCGTAGCGTTGTGGCGAGGTTCCCGGGGCTGCACGTACGGAACACCTGGCTCAGAGCCGCCCGCAGTGAGATTTCTGCGTCTCATCTTTTGCTCTGCACCGTCTCCTCTAGGGCAGCCTCATCCGTCTTAGCGCCCAGTGACAGGTCTAGGGCTCTGGGCTCCAGGACTGTCACTGGTCCCCTCATTCTGTGTGCTTAACACTCTCCTCCCATCCCTGCAGCCTGTGGAGAGCGGAGGTCCTCTCCCCCTTCCTCCACTGGTCCAGGGGGAGGGGTGGCTTGAATCCCACCCCTTCTCAGCCTTGAGCCGTTTAATTTGGAGCAGAGTCTGTGGGAGGGGGTATTAGGGATAGAGGCTGGGGCTAATCCAAGCCTGGGAGACCCTCTGGCTGTCAAACGTCATGGGTGAATTAAATGACCAGAGAGCCTCTGTTTGTCTATAGACTTTCCTGTCTGTTCTCTGCAGGAGTGATAACTAAAAAGGTACAGAAAGTCTCCAGCTCTTGTCTTTCTCTTTAAAAAAAAAAAGAAAAAGGAGACTTTTATTCATTCATAGATCTCTGTGCTGTGATCTGACGTACTTGCATGTGCCTCGTTACCCCCAGTGCTGCAAATGCCCCGTGATGTCATTAGCATCTGAGCCCTGATGACTTAACACAGCTTCATGGGGGGATGCGGTGAGGACAGCTCTCAGCACAGCCAGGGTATGTGAGGGGGTCCATCTCCCACAGGGAGCTGGAAGACCATGGTTGGTTCGGGTCCAGGTATCACAGGCTGCTGGGGGAACCCGTGGGCGATGGGCGCCTGGCAGGATAGCAGACGCGATGCCGCAGTTCTCAGAATCGGTCAAAAGAAGAAGATGCTCTCTTCTGAGAAATAACAATTAGTGGGGACCAGGAGTGTGGACCAAAGAGGCTTGTGATTGCTGCTCTTGGATTTCAGCCGCAAACACTCGCCGCGGGCGTGATGTTTCCACTGATCGCCCCAGGACATTATTAATGAAAACACAAAGGACTCTGCCCACAAAGAAATCCTAATTTCTCCTCCTAGTTGAGACAGGAAGCAAGGAGGATTGAGATCATATTTCCTTTCCCGTGATGGTCTGGAGCAAGACATAAAAGTGATTCACAGCGTTTGAAAAGCCAAGATGACAGATGACAGCTTCTCAAGACAGCGGTGCTGAGGGCCTGAGAAAGGTGGCAAGGATGTGGGTGCCCAGTGTTCTGACCCACGTGGGCGCATTTAATGTGAAGATGCTCTGAGAGGACGGTTTCTTAGATGAACATCTTTTCCCGTGACTTGCCATGCAAGCCGAGTGCACCCCTCCAAGGCCAAGATACCCTCTATTTCCAAGTTAACAGTTTCCAGAGTCACAGAGTTCTCTCTCCTTGTTTATGGAATTGAATTCAACCAGAATCTAAGAAAGGCCGCTGTTCTCACACCCGGACTCTGTCTCCCTCCTGAGCCCCCTCCAAACTCCCTAACCGTCACTCAAACCTTCCCCTTCACGCTCAGCAGAGGAATCCGTCTCCTGTTTCATTAATAAATTAAAAATATCACATAAGAGATATCTCAGCCTCTTTGCGGAACATCTATAAGCATCTTTTCTGTTTTGTTCACGGTGGGAAGTATCCCTCCCTCCATTCCGAGGGCATTTCGTCTTAGGGACGTCCGTCTCCTCTCCTTTTCTGTTAGCTCTTTGTCCGCATTTAAACGCTTCCTGTACTTAAACAAAGTCCTCCTTTTACTTTTCTCGTCTTCTCAGCTCTCATTCTTTTTATCTTTTGTCTTTTTCCATTTCTTCAAACCAAAATATTGTCTGTAATCTGCGTCATTTCCTCATCTCTCTGCCTCTCTCTGTGTCTGTCTCTCCCTCTCTCTCCCTCCTTCTCTCTCTCTCTTCTATGTTTGCTCCATTCTGTTTCATCCTTCATCCCTTCACTGCACCATCAAGGTGTTCAATACTTTTAGTATTTTAGGTAGAAGTGTGCTTGGGTTGTTTTGTGAGCAGATCCCTTCCCTCCTGGAATGTCCTCCTTTGCTTCCCTCACACCCCCCTCTTCCAAGGCTCTGGATGGCGTGATGTGAGCCAATGGCTGTGGGCTGTGCTCTGCCTCTCCAGGTGCTTCCTTGTCATTTGAGATCTCCTCCCCAGCAGTGGTCGCCTTCTCTACCCTCCTGCACTTTCCCGTCTAGTCTACTTGCTCCGTAGCACCCGGGTGTCCACGTCTCTACCTTTGCTCCCCTCTTCTGAGCCCCTTACTCCACCTGCTTTCTCGACGTGACATCTCCGTTTGGAGAATGCACTGACTCTGAAAATAAGCGCGATCATCATTCCTCTTGCAATCTCTCCCACACCCGGGACTCCGCGGTGAGCCCAGGCCCAGTCACTGATGCACCCTTCACTCAGCTCCTCCCGTGAGCATCCTTGGAACTGACTACCTGCCTGCCTAGCTGCGCGCTGTGCTACGTCCACCTGGTTGCACTTGCCTTGCGTTTCTCCACCCTGGATCTTCATGCATCCTCTTCCCTACGTCTAAAAAGCTATTCTGTCTTATTTTTGCCTGGTTGACTGTTTGTTTGTTTTTTTAAGGTTTTTGCTTGTTTCAGTCTTTTTTTTTTTTTAGTCATCAATTTTATACACATCAGTGTATACATGTCAATCCCAATCACCCAATTCATCACACCACCCCCAACCCCACCCCCCGCCGCTTTTCCCCCTTGGTGTCCATACCTTTGTTGTCTACATCTGTGTCTCTATTTCTGCCCTGCAAACTGGTTCATCTGTACTGTTTTTCTAGGTTCCACATATATGCGTTAATATTTGATATTTGTTTTTTTCTTTCTGACTTACTTCACTCTGTATGACAGTCTCTAGATCCATCCACATCTCTATGAATGACCCAATTTCGTTCCCTTTTATGGCTGAGTAATATTCCATTGTATATATGTACCACATCTTCTTTATCCATTCGTCTGTCGATGGGCATTTAGGTTGCTTCCATGACCTGGCTATTGTAAATAGTGCTGCAGTGAACATTGGGGTGCATGTGTCTTTTTGAATTATTGTTTCCTCTGGGTATATGCCCAGTAGTGGGATTGCTGGGTCATATGGTAATTCTATTTTTAGTTTTTTAAGGAACCTCCATACTGTTCTCCATAGTGGCTGTATCAATTTGCATTCCCACCAACAGTGCAAGAGGGTTCCCTTTTCTCCACACCCTCTCCAGCATTTGTTGTTTGTAGATTTTCTGATGATGCCCGTTCTAACTGGTGTGAGGTGATACCTCACTGTAATTTTGATTTGCATTTCTCTAATAATTAGTGATGTTGAGCAGCTTTTCATGTGCTTCTTGGCCATCTGTATGTCTTCTATGGAGAAATGTCTATTAAGTTCTTCTGCCCATTTTTGTATTGGGTTGTTTGTTTTTTTAATATTGAGTTGCATGAGCTGTTTATATATTTTGGAGATTAATCCTTTGTCCAGTGATTCAGTTGCAAATATTTTCTCCCATTCTGAGGGTTGTCTTTTCTTGAACTTTTTTTTTTTTTTTTTGCGCTACGCGGGCCTCTCACTGTTGTGGCCTCTCCCGTTGCGGAGCACAGGCTCCGGACGCGCAGGCTTAGCGGCCATGGCTCAGGGGCCCAGCCGCTCCGCGGCACGTGGGATCTTCCCGGACCAGGACATGAACCCGTGTCCCTTGCATCGGCAGGCAGACTCTCAACCACTGCGCCACCAGGGAAGCCCCCTGAGGGTTGTCTTTTCATCTTGTTTGTTTATGGTTTCCTTTGCTGTGCAAAAACTTTGAAGTTTCATTAGGTCCCATTTGTTTATTTTTATTTCCGTTACTCTAGGAGGTGGATCTAAAAAGATCTTGCTGTGATTTATGTCAAAGAGTATTCTTCCTATGTTTTCCTCTAAGAGTTTTATAGTGTCCAGTCTTACATTTAGGTCTCTAATCCATTTTGAGTTTATTTTTGTGTATGGTGTTAGGGGGTGTTCTAATTTCATTCTTTTTCATGTAGCTGTCCACTTTTCCCAGCACCACTTATTGAAGAGACTGTCTTTTCTCCATTGTATATCCTTGCCTCCTTTGTCATAGATTAGTTGACAATAGGTGCATAGGTTTATCTCTGGGCTTTCTATTTTGTTCCATTGATCTATGTTTCCGTTTGTGTGCCAGTACCATATTGTCTTGATTGTAGCTTTGTAGTATAGTCTGAAGTCAGGGATTCTGATTCCTCCAGCTCTGTTTTTTTTCCCTCGAGACTGCTTTGGCTATTCAGGGTCTTTTGTGTCTCCATAGAAATTTTAAGATTTTTTGTTCCAGCTCCGTAAAAAATGCCATTGGTCATTTGATAGGGATTGCATTGAATCTGTAGATTGCTTTGGGTAGTACAGTCATTTTCACAATATTGATTCTTCTAATCCAAGAACATGCTATATCTCTCCGTCTGTTGGTATTATCTTTAATTTCTTTCATCAGTGTCTTATAGTTTTCTGCATACAGGTCTTTTGTCTCCTTAAGTAAATTTATTCCTGGGTATTTTATTCTTTTTGTTGCAATAGTAAATGGGAGTGTTTCCTTAATTTCTCTTTCAGATTTTGCATCATTATTGTACAGGAATGCAAGAGATTTTTGTGCATTAATTTTGTATCTTGAAACTTTACCAAATTCATTGATTAGCTCTAGTAATTTTCTGGTGGCATCTTTAGGATTCTGTATGTATAGTATCATGTCATCTGCAAACAGTGACAGTTTTACTTCTTCTCTTCCAGTTTGTATTCCTTTTATTTCTTTTTCTTCTCTGATTGCCGTGGCTAGGACTTCCAAAACTATGTTGAATAATAGTGGTGACAGTGGACATCCTTGTCTTGTTCCTGAGCTTAGAGGAAATGCTTTCAGTTTTTCACCATTGAGAATATTTGCTGTGGGTTTGTCGCATATTTGCCTAGTTTACTTTTAATACATCTTCAGGTCTCAACTTAAAAAGTTACTCATAAAGCAAACCTTCCTGACCTTGAAGTTAAGTTTGAAAACATAGTGATGCAGTTCCAACGTACTACCAGGTTCTCATCGGTAGCACTTTGACTTATACTCATTGAATTCATATTTTATAATTATTTTCTTTATCGCTATCTTGTCCCCAAACTATAAGTTTTATGAGGTTGTGGATTATGTTTTCTGTCACCAACTTTTTCATAGTACCAGTGGTGCCGGGAATATTGTGGGGTCCGTCTCTCTGTATGTGTTTATTGACAACATTTTGATGCAGGTGTGGTTTTTTTTGTTTGTTTGTTTTACTGAATATCTAGTTGTAGAATCCATAAAGGGTAAGTTTCAACATTAATTGGGGATCACTTTTTTCCTGGGCAGGTGTGGTGAAGAAATGGGGTTATTTCAGCATGTTTAAGAGCAGTTAAGATGATGGAGGAGACTGAGTTAGGAAGGTTGAGTGACAGCCGTGGGCTGAGAGTCTGAGAGAAACAGAAGGCTCAAGGTGCCGGGGACTTCGTAAGTAACGAAGATCAGAGAGGGTTACAAGAAAACAAAGTTATAGTCGAGAGTAAGCATTGGAGCTTAGCATTTTGGGGCATATTGGCAGGGGAAGGATGACCCGGGTTTGGGCAATGGGACTAGTAAAGTCTGATGGAGATGAAATTCTTTAAACTAACATAATCTGGGAATAGTGAGGCTTCACAGCCACTGAGATGTCCCCATTCATTACAGGAGTTGGGTACAGAAGGGGGTTTCAGTCTCCAGTGGTTGGGGCATGAATGAAGTGAGTCTGAGGTGGGCTTGGTGTGGGTGGGAGGTTGGGAAAATGCGAGCTCCCTCCTTCTCCCATCGTCCTCTCTGACCTTGGGGGATGTAGGGTCTGGAAGGATTAGAAGCTTCCATGTCCAAAGGCTGTAAGGAAGTAAGGCTTCAGGTAAATGTCAGGTTTCAGCCTAGGCAAGAAATGGAGAGATTCTTCTGCAAAAGTTAGAGGACAAAAGTGGAGTTTGTTTACCATGTAAGGATGATACTGGGAGGTATCACTGGGGTGTGTGTGTTGATTTTGAGAAGAACCAGGAATGAGAAAGTACAGATCCACAGGATAAGAGGCTGGGGGATTATTTAAGGGGGAGTTCCCAAACTTCATGGACACAGAAATAGAGACGTGAGGTCTGGTCAGAGGTAAGGAGCTTCACATCCTTAACTCTGGCCGAGGGGCTGCATGTGTCTGCGTGACGGAGAATGCCAGCAAGTGTGATATCGGGAACCCAGAGGACCCCTCCCCAGATTAACAGGGGGAGGCAGGAGGCCCCCGATGGGGCTGCAGCTCGGATGCTTTGGGGATGGCGGCAAGGGCTCTGGGCCAGGGGCGTGGGGACGCTGGCGAGCGCTGTCTGGCCCGTGTTGGAGGGGGACACATCTGCTGAGCAAATGCACACAGAGGAATCAGTTGCACAGGTGCTGTCTGGGCCCTAGTTTGACGGGGAGGGGAGAAGCTGGGTCTGATGTTGGAGAGCAGCTGAGCCAGCTTTCTCTCGGATGGACACCCGTTGCACCTGTGCTGTGCTTCTTTCTGCTTCTGCCTGGTGCGTGCTCTGCGTGGCACGTTGGGCTGCCTTCTGCTGATACAGAAAAATAATGAGAGCGATAAGATTCTTGCACTCGTTAATTAAGCTTACAGTGTAGAAGTGAAGAGAGACAGCAAGTCGTTAATTATCCACGCTGTGCTTTAATTAGAGCTGTGGTCTTCAAGCATCTCAGAATTGGGAATGAATTGTGTCAGTTTGCTAGGCTCTTAGACTGTCTTCTCCGTGAGGTCTTCTGAATCCATTCTTTGGTCTAAACTTTGAACTAGTCCCATAATATGCATTTGGCTTATTTATGTACTAAGCTTATTACTTAACTATGTTTCCTATTCATCATTTTTTTCATCATCATTTGTATTAGACCACAAGTGTCCAAAGCTGGACAGTTACTAATTTAACTCTAGTCAGATCATGTTGGTACAAATGAGTGTTTAATAAATTATTTTGGACTTATTTAGAATTTTTTTTTTTTTTTTTGTGGTACGTGGGCCTTTCACTGTTGTGGCCTCTCCCGTTGCGGAGCACAGGCTCCGGACGCGCAGGCTCAGCGGCCGTGGCTCATGGGCCCAGCCGCTCCGCGGCATGTGGGATCTTCCCGGACCAGGGCACGAACCCGTGTCCCCTGTATCGGCAGGCGGACTCTCAACCACTCCTCCACCAGGGAAGCCCGGACTCTCAACCACTGCACCACCAGGAAAGCCCGGAAGCAGCTTTTAAAGTGTGTAGATGGGGGCTTCCCTGGTGGCGCAGTGGTTAAGAATCCGCCTGCCGATGCAGGGGACCCGGGTTTGAGTCCTGGTCCAGGAAGATCCCACATGCGGTGGAGCAACTAAGCCCATGCGCCATGACTACTGAGCCTGCACTCTAGAGCCTGTGAGCCACAACTACTGAGCCTGTGCTCTAGAGCCCGTGAGCCACAACTGCTGAAGCCCAAGCGCCACAACTACTGAAGCCCATGCGCCTAGACCCCACGCTCCACAACAAGAAAAGCCACCGCAATGAGAAGTCCGCGCACCGCAACAAAGAGTAGCCCCTGCTCGCCACAACTAGAGAAAGCCCACGCGCAGCAAAAAAGATCCAACTTGGCCAATAAATCAAGATTAAATTAAAATAAATTAAATCAAATTAAAGTGGGTAGATGGATACAGTTTTATGGGGCTGCAATCATAATCCCTGGGCCCTCCAGACCTGGGGATCTGGAGGTGTCCCCTCCAGACAGGAGGGGACAATTGCAAAAATTGAAGTTTTTTTTTTTTTTTTAACATCTTTATTGGGGTATAATTGCTTTACAATGGTGTGTTAGTTTCTGCTTTGTAACAAAGTGAATCAGTTATACATATACATATGTTCCCATATCTCTTCCCTCTTGCGTCTCCCTCCCTCCCACCCTCCCTATCCCACCCCTCCAGGCTGTCATGTTGGTTGATGCGTTGTTCGTATCTTTTCAGCGCTCATTGAATTTCTGTCCGGTAGTTCTATCGGTTACTGAGGGGTGGGAGGTTGCGCAAGTCCCCAAGTACAACTGTGGGTTTGTTTATTTCCGTTTGGCTCTACCGTTGCTCTACCAGCCATGAAGACCCGACATAGCCAATAAATAAATAAATAATTAATTAAGAATTAAAAAATAAATAAGTAAGCATTCATGTGGTAGCCCTGTCCTACTTGGAACGTTCAGGGACAATTTGGGTCTCAAGTAGTGGTTCTGTCCTGGCTTTCTGGGCTCTGTTATATCAACAGGCCTTCATGGGTCACTTGCCTTAGGTCTTCAGATTCAGTAAATTAAGAACTAAATTTTGTTTCGTAAGGAGTTGAAAATCAATGTTTTTTTTCTCTTAGCCAACAGACTTGTCTGTTTTGGAGGTCATGCTTTTCTACCCAAGTGTATCTGTTATGTTTTCTTTCTCTACAGGCCCTTTGATGTTAAAAATGAGGGTTATTTAAGGCTCTTAAAATGTATTTTTAACATTGTCATCTGCATGTATCATTTTACTTAGTACCAACAATTGTTCATTTGAACAACTTTTGCTCAACCTCAGTTAACTGAGACCTACTCTTTGGATGTAACAATCACTGCAGATATCTCCATCTGAACACTCAAAGTACGGTTGGTTAGGCATGAATGACACTTCTAGTTGATTGCCCAGAAGGGACACATTAGCTTTGACCCACTGAAGCTCTTCTGTCATCCTCTGTAGCGAGCATCACCCATTTTAAAGATGATTATCCATCATTGGGGATTTAATATGTGTTTACTGGGAAAGGGCAAAACTGTCTGGTCTGTTGGCAGAATCAACTGGACTTATGTAAAATTCCATGATGACACAGAGAATTCTGTAAAATGCCTTGAGGTTTGGTACTGTTTAAATCATTTCTGTCCTCTTGTGTATTTATTTTATGAATGTATTAAACGTAAATACTTCCTGTCTTTAGAATTATATTCTAATGCTCTTTGCTTTATTACTGCTTATTATAAAATTTCTATAATTGCACTAAATTTCATTTTAAAATTGATGTGACCATTATTATATAGACAATGAAGCCCTGGATGAACTAATGTATTCCCATCCCCCTTAAGAGTATTCAGTTCTCATCCTATTATTATTACTTCTAAGACAGTGCACTATTTTCTTATTGGGTAAAGGCACCGGGTCGATGTTCCTTGTTGCAGAATCAGAAAATGATTTCTGGAAGCAGCGTGTGTGTCCTCGAAGCCCTAAACCAGAGTCCTAGGAGAAGAGCACTCCCAGGATTGTCATATGGTCACTAGTTCACAACCTACTCCTCAAATCACCACCTGTCCTTGCAACAGCAAATTCCAGGTCAGGCCACCATGAATTGGCAAAAGAGAGGTAGTATAAGAAAAGTTGCAGCTCACAGCTAATCAGGTTTTAATTAATCCAAGCGAAGTCTTATTTCCTAAAATGTTCTAGTTTATTAGATTTAGCTCTTCCCTGAAAAAATAATTAATCTGAGAAGTAATTGCCCTTATAGACCAATTGACTTAGGCTGTCTCCAACTAAAATTAATCAAAATGAACAGTGAGCCGCAACAGTGGCAGAAAGATGGCTTGGTGATCTGGGCTGCATTGAGTCTTCATGTAATTCTATAATACACAGAGATATTATAAATCACCTAAACTGTATTTATGACCAGAAGAGTCATTAAGTCTTTTCATTTGTACTTGCACTAACTGGATAGTACACTTCCATGCAGGTATACAGTGAAGACAGAACATAACACTTTTCCATTTGTGTCAGAATCAACTGTGCCAGCTCTACTGAACACCGTATCTCTTAAAAAAAAAAAAGAGCCACTTTTCCCCTCTTACAGGCATTCTGTGTTTAAACATTTCCTTAAATATGCTGATTGAGTCCTGGATTTGTTTCCGCTTCATCCAATTATTTGGTGAAAATCCAAAACTCTGCAAGGATTAATCCATAAATCTGGCTATCCACGTTGCCAAAGCAAAGATGATGTTTGCATAATAATTCCGGGACTTAGACAATTTTAAATGCCAGACCAGTAGATCTTATTTTAAAAACATCCAAGGGCTTTTGTGCGTTATCGAGCTTAGTTATAAAGGATGCCATAAAATGGGATTCGTATATACTTTATAACTTATGTGATAAATGGACTAACATTGCTTAGCGTTTATTGTTTCTTTCAATATAATGAAATAGTGTGGTTCTACTGCAGTATATCATTTTGCTGAGTCACATTGGTGCCCTGATCAGAGAGAATTGCTGGAAGTGTGAGAGGCAAATGGGAGTTAAACCATTATTGTGGATTTTTTCACATAGTCTGATGGAAACTAAACTTGACGCGCTCAAAACAAAATTTATTTTCTCTCATTCTCACGTTCCATCCTGTTTCCTCCATGGAGTCCTGATTTAGGCGGGAGGCATCAAAATGGAAGTTAAAATTCCCAAGACAGAAACTAAAATGCACTTAATTTTTTTTATTGTTAACCTACATTTAAACATTTTTAAAATTTCTAATAGACTTTATTTTTCAGAGCTGTTTTGCTTTTACTGACAAACTGTGCAGAAGGTGCCAAGTTCCCATGCTCACCCTCCCCCGTCCCCGCAGTCCATCCTATTATTAACATTTTGCCTGTGGAGACCAGAAGCCTGCGGAGAACTGCCAGGGCAGAGCCAGACTGCGATGCTAGCTCACGGTTCCTCGGAGGGCTGTGCATGGTGGAACCCTGGTCCCTGCAGAGGCCATCAGCTCCTCAACGCTCCCTGGGACTGTCCTTCTTCCTCCACTGCTTCCCCCTTTCTCAAATCCCACTCCTCCTGCTCTTTGCACGTGCTATTCTTCCTGCCTAGAACCCTGCACCCCTCTTCTCCTGCAGGGACCAGCCCCTCTCCAGCCCACACCCCTGGACGGACCACAGAAATGCAGGTCTCATGTGAAAGATGATTTCCGCAGGGAATGGTTTCCTGGTGTCTTCTCAGCAGCGTCCCTCTGTTTCATGGTCTTGTGACAACTTGTACTTTTCCTTTGGAGAATTTATCGCAATCCATGGAAACGGCCCGTGGGAGGGAGTCTGTCCTGTCTCCTGCTCTGTCCATCCTATCACAAAGCAGATGATCAATAATTATCTAACAAATGGGCAAACAGCCTTCAACCTGATTCCCTCCTGCCAGCCATGTCCTCAGCAGGACCACACTCTCTACCATGGCCAGAACGGCGGGCTTAGGAGGCAGGTCTGTCCCCCTGCTCCCCTCACTTGGATTCCTTGGGACATCTCTGCTGCCTTCTCCGTGAGAGGCCCGGTGGCTGTCACCGTCTCCCCCGCACCCCCCGCCCCTGGTGTCCCCACTCGACTGGGCGGACCTTCTCATGCATCTGCAGGGCGTTTCACTCCAGGTCTCTGGAAACTTAATTTCCAGGTGATCCTCTGTCGTTTGGCTCTCTGTGCTGATTCTGTGCCCCAGCCACTGGGGTTGGCTGGTGCCAGATGCTTTTAGAAAGGAGTTTACATATCTTATTTCATCCTCATAACAGCTCTATGTGCTGTGTCACAATCCCAGTTTCCCTGAGAAAACCCCTGGGAACAGGAAAGTTCAGAAAGTTGAGGAAGGTCGCTTTCTGGTTCCAGGCAGAGCTGAGATTTTAAATGAGCATCTGGACAGAGGAGAGGTAGCAGAGGAGATACCTCCACTTTTATTCCACAGGATGACTCCCCTTTAACCAGGGGTACAAATGAGAACGAGCAAATACTAGGATAATCATGACAAAGGCATAGACAGAAAAATTTAAATTCCAAGCAAAAGCAGCTGAGGAAATTATTTTTTGAAGAAAAGAAGTTTATATTTCAGAAAACACTTATTTTTTAAAATAAATTATTTATTTTATTTATTTATTTTTGGCTGTACTGGGTCTTCAGTGCTGCATGGGCTTCCTCTAGCTGCAGCAAGCGGGGGCTACTCTTTGTTGCGGTGAGCGAGCTTCCCATTGCGGTGGCTTCTCTTGTTGCGGAGCACGAGCTCTAGGCGCACGGGCTTCAGCAGTTGTGGCACACGGGCTCAGCAGTTGTGGCTTGCGGGCTCTAGAGCACAGGCTCAGTAGTTGTGGCACACGGGCTTAGTTGCTCTGCAGCATGTGGGATCTTCCCGGACCAAGGCTCGAACCTGTGTCCTCTGCATTGGCAGGTGGATTCCTAGCCACTGTGCCACCAGGGAAGCCCCCAGAAAACACTTATTTGATAGAAGAATTATCCTGGGACCGTCAATTATGTCATGATAATTTCCCAAAGATAAGGTTGTTTATAACGTTGGTTTCCTAGTGTAGAGGTTGGACCTCACAGCCTTATAAGGTCTCGTCCTGATTTGTGACTTTACCAGACAAACCCAAATTTCGTCATCCTTTTCCCATTCTAAAAGCTAACAGCTAGCATATAGAATCCTAGTTTTCAGAGTGTATTCTCTAGATGTCGCTTAGGATGGAAAAACCTGTCAATATCATACGGCTGGTAAGGGCACTTGACGGAAAGGTGCAGATGGGAGCATTCTGTGCTGTTAATCAATAATTACACGTGCAGAGAGATTCTTCTCTGAGCTATGGCTTTAAACTAAAAGAGAGATGCTAGCAGTGGTTACCGTGGTAACCAAAGTCACCTTTATCCCAAACTTCCCCCTGACTTCCTTTGTAAACAAATGGTTCTGGGTAAGATTTTTTCATTTAACTTAACTTTCAAGGAAATGTTAAGATTTAAAGGGCCCTGAAGTTTCTTTGGGTGGAAAAAAAGGTTCTGGAGACCAGGTAGAGGTGGCCCCTGTTTCTGACGGGAAGCTGGTATGGGTTCTTATTACTGGGGGTGCTGGCCCAGCAGCGTGGAGGAGACTGTCCAGAGCAGGCAGTCCAAGCTGCAAAGTGGACACACAACTGCAAAATCAGTGCAACAGCTGAAAATCAGTATTGCAACATGCAAACCCCGTGGTTAAACACCGCAAGTGTACACAAACCAAATTTCTGGTCGAGGAGAAAATCAGAGAAGTGATAATCTCCTATCTTTTCTAAAGGGTTTGAGTCCAGTGTCTGATTCCAAGACAATCTTGTCTTCTTTGGCATCATGTCATCTCCCTCAGGACATACAATTCAGTGCTTCCACAGAGAATCCTACAAGCTGAAGTGAATCACCACGCAGTTTCCCATAAACATTTAAAAAGTCATCATCTCCATTTTTAAATTTCCTTTCTTCCTCCCTTCCTTCCCCTCCCCTTCCTTCCTTCCTTCCTTCCTTCCTTCCTTCCTTCCTTCCAAGGGCTGTGTTTCTGGTGGCCTCCCTCTCCTTCAGTCCTCAGCTGACTTCACTGTTTCTGTGAAATCGTAGCTCTTACGATCACATGAACATATTTCTTTCTTTGTTATTTTTCCCCTTGACATTTAAAAAAGACCGGTGAGAACCTCGGTTACTCCTTAGCCTTGATTTTAGCCGAGTTGCCAGATTTCTGGTGAAGGATTTGTTTGGCTTTTCTCTGGGTTTCACGTTTTATTCGTCACCCTCAAGAAACAGCTCAGAAGCAGACTGGACAGTCACGCCTCAGCCTGGGAGAGAAGGACCAAGACAGGTTTGGTGGAGACAGAGAAAAGGGGGAATTCTGAGATCCTCTGCTTCTGACTTTCTCCGGAGAGTCCCACAATTTCTTCACGCGTCTGCCTCGGGTCAGGAAGGTTAACTGTGAACAAAGGAACAAGGACGGGGCTCCAGCCTTCCCTCCAGCCTCTGCCCGTCGCCAGCCTGGCCCAGGGAGCCCGGGGGTGTGTGCACACGGAGGACGCCCCCCTCAGTGATGATCCCCACTTACCTTTACTGACAGCCGTTCTAGTCTTAGTTTGCATTTTTTAAAGCCTTGGTATAACAAGGAGTGGTGTCCTCATTTTAAATGAAACACAAATCACCTTACTGAACCCCTGGCACCCACCTACATGTCTTTCATTTGATTTAGTTAGATTTCTGCTTCGTGGAAAAGACTGACATTGTGAATTTGCCTGAAGAGGTAGAATAGTAACATCAGGACAGAGTAGGAACTGGCTCTGAATTAATTTTGAAATGTGCTGTCTTCATAAGCTGTTTTTAATTTATTTGAAAGGCTCTCATATTTTCAGGAGTATTTTATATTTAATAATGGAGTTACTAGGACAACATATGTCTTACGAGGATTCTCATTCTTCGGTTTTCAGCCATGTAAATGCAGACTGATCAATGATACCTTAATTTTTCAAAATGAATTTAAATTACATGAAATATACCAAACCACTGATTATAAATCCTGAGATGAACTCCAGGGTAAATTTTCTTTTTCTTTTCTCTAGGCCTTTATATTACAATGATTTTTTAAAATCGAAGTATAATTAATTTCCAATATTGTGTTAGTTTCAGGTGTACAGCAAAGAAATTCAGTTATACATATATAGACATTTTTTTCAGATTCTTTTCCCTTATAGGTTATTAAAAAATATTGAGTAGAGTTCCCTGTGCTATATAGGAGGTGCTTGTTGGTTATCTATTTTCTATGCAGTAGTGTGTATCCGCTAATCCTAAACTCCTAATTTATACCCCTTCTTCCCCATTCAGTAACCATAAGTTTGTTTTCTATGTCTGTGGGTCTATTTCTGTTTTGTAAATAAGTTCATTTGTTTTAGAGTCCACATATAAGCAAAATGGTAGGATACTTGTCTTTTTCTGTCTGGCTTACTTTACTTAGTATACGGTCATCTCCAGGTCCATGCATGTTGCTGCAAGGAAATCACCATCAATTTTGAAGTCCTCTGACACTCTCCCTTCCTACGTAACCGCAAGCCTAAACTATCTTCCTTTGGCTTTTCTTTACGGTATATGTAAACATATTTTTTAACAAAAAGAAAAGAAAAAGCTAATTGTTAATTACTGTAGTTAATGCATTTTCTGCACCCTGCGCTGCACCCCAGCGGGATGTGCCTTTCGTCCTGAGTTTTGCTCTGTGGGCTTCTCTGGGCCCACCTCCTGGTGCGCGTGAGCCTGTCTTTCTATATTTTGTACCTGGGAGTCGGGTCTCCGCTCACGGGCTGTGAACATTCGCAGCTTCACTGTACTAACCCACTGCTTTTACAGATTTGCACACCCACCAGATATGAGCTTTGCTTTCTCCGTATTTCTCCCCATTTTAATTGCTGCCTTTTTTTTTTTTTTTTTTTTTTGCGATGCGCGGGCCTCTCACTGTTGTGGTCTCTCCCGTTGCGGAGCACAGGCTCCGGACGCGCAGCTCCAGTGGCCATGGCTCACGGGCTCAGCCGCTCCGTGGCATGTGGGATCTTCCCGGCCCGGGGCACGAACCCGTGTCCCCTGCATCGGCAGGCGGACTCTCAACCACTGCGCCACCAGGGAAGCCCCGCTGCCCATCTTTTGAGTGGCAAACTGAGTTTGAAAATATTTAAAAATTTTTAAAACAGATACTACATTAGTAACACATTCATGTGACGCTTAGATCAAAATAGCATTCTGAAAAATATACTAAAAATTACTCATTGTCTTTCTGGAACTTACATTAAACTTGGTATCTCGTATTTTATCTGACAATCCCAGATGCAAACATTATCATATGCTGAATTTCTGACTGTGTTACCAAATCTCTGATCATTTCACATTTCCTATCCTGGTCCTTTGTTGGCTGTCTGTGTACCCAGCGGACACGTTTTCATCATCCTGCCATTTTATGTTCTTTTTAATGTCCGGTAGGAACAGTCACCCCTCAGCCTCCCACCCACACCCCCCGTGAGAGTTCTCCAGCTTTAACTGATTTATTTTTCCACATAAAGTGTAGAATCAGACATTAAAATAAAAACCTACAGGTACGTGTATTAGGATCTTGTTAAATGTATCCAATTATTCCGGAAGGACTGACCTTGTGATGATGTGGAATCTCATGTCTGAGAACAGGGTTTGTCCTTCTCTGTGTTTAGATCTACTTTCACGTCTTTGATGTTTTTCTAAACTTCTATTAATGTGTTTCCCCCCCAGTTTTGGTTAGGATCCTCCTGAGGTACTTTTTCCTTTTCTACTTTGCTGTTTTTGTCAGCAGCATTATCTCTTCCATTGCACCTTCTATGATGCTACGGTTCTAATTGATTGTCCCAAGCAATAAATAAAGCGTATGGATTTCTGCCTTTTCCTTCTGTCCTGCAGCCTTACAGATGCACTTATTCTTCGTAGTTGTTTTTCAGTGGATTCTTTTGGATAGTGTTTGCATAAATATCATCTGCAAATAGGGGTATATTTACTTCTTATTTTCTGATTTTTGTCCATCCACGTTCTTTCTATGCCTAATTGCTTTAGTAAATGCTTGCAGTAAATATTAATGGGGATGGTGGCTGCCCTTGCCTTTTTCCTGGGTTGAGTGGAAATATTTCCTTTGATGCCATGGGAAGTCTCTGGCTTTTAAGTTGTTGCATATATATATAAAAGTGGAATTCAATAGTTCCTTTGATATTTAATTTTTTTAATCAAGAAATGTTGTGTTTTGTCAAAAGCCTTTTCAACCTCAACAGGGATGATCATATAATTTTTGTTCTTAGCTCTAATATGAGTGATGCAGCAGGATTGCTACTGCGCCTTGCATCCCTAGAATAAACTCCTTTTGATCAATTTTTTTTAAAGCACTTGAGGATGCTCCTCGCCACTGTGACAGCAGGGTCCTGTGGATGGGTCAGCATCACAGCCGCACACACAGTTCAAGGGCTCCTGTGATGCCACTACTCCCCTGGGACTCTTAGAACCCTACCAGGTTCCAGAGGCCTCTGCCCTCTCTCATTTTCAGAAAGTGCATTATTACTGCTGCTCTCTGGTAGCAGCCAAGGCCCACAGGCGTCTTCTATCCCCTCTTCCCTCTGGATCTTGACTCGATTAAGGGATCCCGTCCTCAGAGACTCCCTGGAGGTACCGCTCTCCGGGTGCGTGTGGTCTTGGGAATTTCGGAAATCCCCTGCCCCTTCTTGACCCCGTTGGAGTGTCCCCACGCTTCCTTGGGGACTTATGAACACACACTTGGTCTCTTTGTTTTTGGTAGCTCTTACGTGTATGTAATTTAGAGTTTACCTAAACTCTAACTCTAGAGTTAGAGAGTTTATGTCTTTTTAAGTTTCACGATGCCGGGTTGCTGGGTTTCCCCCCGTGTCCTCCTTGCTGCTCTGTGAGGCGAGAGAACTGAGTGGATTCTTCATGACGCCTCCCCTGTGTTTCTGGGGGAGCCAGTGAGACGGCGTTTCCAGGGAGGCCTCTCTGGCGATGTGTTGAGCGCCTGTGTCGGGGTGGGTGGAGGCTGCCGCATCCTCCCCAGGCTGGCGGGAGGCTGTTCAAGGATGCTGCCTGAGTGTGTGAGCCCTGGGAGAGGCTAGGGCACTTCTGCCCTCCCTGAGAGTCCAGGAGAGGGGCCTGGGGGGAGACGGCGGGGCCAGCTGGCTCCCTGTGGGCAGGCGGGTCTGGCCCCTTTTCTGATCAGATTGACCCTCACACGTACCTGCCTCGCGTGCTCAGCTCTCTTCTGGATTAAAATCCTGTAGCTTAGCGCTTAATCTTCATCAGTCACGCTCCCGAATCACAGCTGCCCAACCTGCCTCGCACTCCTGCTTCTTCGCTCCTACAATTTTGTGAGATCCGTTAATTCTGTTACTCTGGTTTGTTTCAGAGAACTATCTCCTCAAGTACTCATGAGGCAAATAAATACCTACTTTCGGATGATTTGAAAGGGATTTGGGTTTTCCCCTTGGCTAGGCAAACACATTAAGTTGTATTTTTCTTATGAGCGACTGAGACTTGGGTTCACGTGATGCTCTAGTTCTCATGGGCTGTGCGCTGCAGCTCACACACCACACACGCTGGTGACGACGCACAGTGTGGTGTAAATGTCAAAGTCATCCCGCCGGGGGTGTCAGGGACTCTCTCTACCGATTCCTGGCTGGACCCGTGAGAACAGTCATTTTCAATATGTGATTCCCAGTGTGTCGTTCAGCAGGGCTCGGAATATTGTCCTCATAACACGCCTCATTAGGAGTGAAGGGAACATTTTCATCTTCTCTGTACTATTGAGTGGGAGTTACTTATCGGCACAGTTTTTGTGTTAGATTCACCAAGATTCAGACTGCGCTGTGCGTGGAACTCAGGCAGGGGCAGGATGAAGAAGACAAGGTGGTGCTTCTCTTTTTTTTCTGCATAAAGAGGTAATTTTATAAAATTTGAAGT
This sequence comes from Delphinus delphis, assembly GCF_949987515.2. Taxonomy (NCBI): domain Eukaryota; kingdom Metazoa; phylum Chordata; class Mammalia; order Artiodactyla; family Delphinidae; genus Delphinus; species Delphinus delphis. The sequence continues at coordinate 87,006,895 of NC_082695.1, forward strand.
GAGATTTTTATTCATTGTCATTTGCCTTACTTTACAACATGGTGCCCATGGTAACAGGACAAGGTCGACTGCAAAGTGCATATTGGGCAAATTGCAGTGTTTCTAACAAGATCAAGACACCTTTATGTACTTTTCCAGAAAATTTCCTGATTTCTTTAACTTAGATGTTCACATTATATGAGTTTTATTTCCGTTTATATTCAGTGTTATAGGGGAACCTCCATGTTATGTCACATGCCGTGTTATAAGTGGCGCTAGGAAGAACGAATGCTCGTTTCTCCTGAGCGCTAAGCTGTCCCAGACACCAAATTAGATAAATCAGAGAAAGTGTACAGAAAACCTGAACATATGTGGTAACAAAGAGTCATCATTTGTACGTTATTACACGTTGACCTTTTAGATAATAAACATTTTATTTATCAAAGTATTTAAAAATTTTTTGGAAATATGAATTAATTCTTTTTACATAGTAAGATATGCGGTTTGTATTAAAGATGTAATTAATAGTAATGGGATGAAAGGTCAAACTTAAACAATGATTCATAATAATAAAATACTTTTTAGTAATCTTGAAATAATACTTAAATGAGACATAGCTGTAAAACAGGAATCATGCACTTCTATGCTCCATGGCATTAAATGACCTTATAAGCTGGTGTTTCTGGAAGGGACCTAAGAGGTCCTCTAGCTCAAGAGTCTGGCTGATAAAGGAACACCAAGGTTCCTGGGAGCTCATCCGTTCTCGGATAGAGCATTTCCAGTCACAGAGCCCTCCGTCACTGTCTTCAGAGCCAGCATGCTCTACTGAGCGGCTCTAAGGTTGAGACAGTTATCACACCTCCTTGTAGTTTTGATTTGCACATGAGTCCATTTAAAAAGCTTATTTCTTATGTAGCCACTGATGCTAGAGCTTCTAAGGGAGACCTTGTGAGTGCTCACAGAGGGCATTACCTAACCTCGCTCTGGGAACCAAAGAGCACCTTGCAGATGCCGGCTCGTTTCATACACCTCCGAGGTCTGTGTTATTCCTATTTCAAAGGTCCAGACATAAATGATAGGAAATACATTCAGAGTTTCTTCACTTCACACTAAGAGTGAATGAGACCAGAACATCCAATGAAAACTGAAAGCACATTTTCCCCCAATTTCCGTAAACAACCCGGTTTACAGACTAGCACCGTCTGGGTTGTTCTAAAACCAGTATCCGTATTTGAAGTAAAGGAAGATGCTCAGCTTCCCTTCTTGCTGAACAAATCCTCGGTTATAACGACGGCTGAGAAACCTATTCATCTTTTTCTGAGCACCAGCTAAAGCAGGAACGCGAGGATGAATTCCGTAAGCAGTGCCTGAAGCATTCATCTGACGGCTGGTTTCACAAGTCCGCTGTCGTGATTTCCATCGTCAGGGTGAGGAGGGCTCCCCTCCTGCAAAGGGCAAGGGACGAATCTAGGGTGGATCCAAGTTTGAAAGCAGAGGAAAGCTATTTAGCAATGTCTGTTCCCTTCGGAGATTCACAGAAGGTTAAAGTGTTTATGTTGTTAATACTTGAATTTATAAATAACTAGTCTGCACGGCTTTCATGAGGACAGAGTGTGGCGTTCTGATGGCGCTTCCTGCTTTCCTTCCTTTCTTCCGCGCTCTGGTACCCTCGCATCCACAGCGCAGGGTCCCCCGTGAGGCCTGTGGCAGGTCTTACTCCTCCCAGGCTCCATTCCCTGCTAATATGAAAATGGGTTTCGTTAGTCAAGGCCCTAGAATGTGTATCTGTAGACAGATGGGGAACTGTGCAGGGGACACCTTAAACCCACAGAGAAATTCTCGCAGTGGGATGTGGCCAGCACAGCACCCCAAATGGCGGGCAGGCTTTCTGAGCCCCAAGTGCTAATGACCGGCCGGCAGTTCTAAGCTGCCTTCTTGTAATGCGTCCACGTGTAGTGCTGGTATCAGCACATGAAATTGAGCGTGACTCGATTTTCAAATTTTCCTCACTCTTACTGATGCCCTGGGAACAAGAGAAAATGGATGTTTGCTTTCAGTATCTCATTACTTTCCTCATGTGTGCATATGCTTTTAGACACGGGATTCTTTTTTTTTTTTTTTTGAGGTTTCTTAACATATTTTTTGCCTTTTAATTAATTAATTTATTTTTAATTGAAGTATAGTTGATTTACATGTTGTGTTCATTTCTGCTATATGGCAAAGGTATTCAGTTATACATATATATACATTCTCTTTTATATTCTTTTCCATTATGGTTTATCACAGGATATTGAGTATAGGTCCCTGTGCTATACAGTAGGACCTTGCGGTTTATCCATCCTATGTACACCAGTTTGCATCTGCTAACCCCAAACTCCCAATCCATCCCCCCTACCCCGGCAACCCCGAGTCTTGTTCTCTATGTCTGTGAGTCTGTTTCTGTTTCGTAGATAAGTTCATTCATTAGACACGGGATTCTGACGCGTCTTTGCAGACATTATGCCGTGAATGGGGTCGTAATCGGGAACAGCAGGTAGAGGTACAGCCCTGGGAAGACTCGCTTCTCCCTTCTCAAATTGCCGGCACCCCAAGAAACCCCTCGTCTGGATGAACTTGAGTAGTTGACCATTTGTAACATCTCTAATCAATGTGTCAAGAACAGTGAAGCATGTGTTTATCGGCCATGGCTGACCTCATCTCCTGACTGATATTAGGAAATCACCTTCAATCCCCATAGAGGTCCTAAGCATCTCTGAATACAAAGTCCTGATTACACAGCTTCAGAGGGTCATATTTTAAAGTGACTTTCAGACATTCTGGTGTCACAATTTCTCTGTCCTTTAAATTCTCAGGCCTACTCAGCTGACCAGCCTATGAAATGAAAATGAAAAAGTTGAAGTTGAATTCTTGACTATCTACTCTGTTTAATATCTGTATTTGGGCCTGTTTTTAAGGCCCTTTTTGCAGGCTTATATAAGAACAGAAAAAGGGGTCAGAAAAAGGGGTAAATAAGGCATAAACTTATGAAACATTGAGAAGACGGGCCCTGTAAAGGAATATGCAATGACGAGGAAGACTCGGCACATGGAATCCAAGGGTTGAATTCAGACAGAGGCTGAAATGTTCTGTCCCTTGTTCTCCATCCTGACGGAGGAAGTCTCTCTCAGGCGGTGGGATGGACCGGGGGCTCGCAGGATGACGGAGGGAGGACCAGGACAGTGCAGACAGGTTGAAGGCCCGATGGTTCCACTTACCCAGCTCAGGACGTGTCCGGCTGTCTGGTCTAAGGGGACACGTCTGAAACACTTTACAGGTGATCCTCTATTGATACATCTACATCTATTATAAAACACAGAGCCGCGCATAAGTGAGCAGTTCAGCGAGGTGGGCCTGTTTTATCCAGCAGGGTGTGTCCTGTCTTTCTCAGCCGTTTCTAATTGTGAGTATAAAATCTGACAAACGGCCGCAATTCAGGTTCTCTGTAGCCATACGGTTGGTCACCTGCGTAAATCTCTTCCCTTTGTGGATGGAAGCCCCCGCGTGCGGGCTGGAGAGTCAGGCTCCAACTTCTCCATGAGGACAATTGACAGAAATCTTCTGCCACGGAATCTACCTGTTCCCTCGCAGGGGTTGATTTATTCAAGAATTCGTTTGTTCTCTATGGACACACGGATGCTATCCGGTGGATTATACTACAGTGTGGCTGTATTCCAGGACTCCTTTATGTAATCATTGCTCTGATTGGCTTTGGCCCCTGGGAGCTCTTTCAGTTGGCTCCTGTGTCCTGTGACATATCTTCACCGTATTCGGGAGTTTTGGTTTTGTTTGTTTGCTCATTTTTGTTGAGTACTTCCCGACTTCCTACAAGATACTTGTGGCTTATCCGGCCATTTCCGGCCCCGGTCCTAGAATCAGTCACTTCCGGCAGGAATGCTAGCTCCTTTTATTGGAAAATGGTGTTAGAAACCAAGCCCTGGGTACCAGGTGTGCTCACTGGAGGTGTTGCTTCCAGAGTCCTTCTCAGCTGACACAGCAAGGGGAGACCTGCACATAAACCAACCAGCATACACGTACCTCTAACTATTTCTACTGGCTGCGTCTGTATCTGTGTCAAGGTAAACGTGTTCCCTGAGGTCTCTGTGTCTAATCCAGCATCACACGGATAATTCCGGCCTCATCCCCTTGCTAATCTGTAACCTCCCTCTGACAGGGCAGGGAGAGTCTTGATTCCATCTCTGCCGTGTATTAACTCCCTCGTTCAGCCCCAGTGTGCACGCGTGGCTGGTTCAGAATTATTAACCTGCATCCCCATGGAAACCAGCTGTCAACTAGAGTCGGTGTCTGTGTGCAGAGCACTTATCTGTAGTCTTACGGACGCTGTTCATTTCCAAATCGACTTAGGTCAGCACTTTCCCCCAGTGCCTTCGGGGAGGCTGTTTCATACATTTGTGACACGTTTAGATTCTTTTCGCAACACCAAGCTGCCCTGATGACTTAAAGTGTGTTCTTCTAAACAAGTTGTAGTCTGGTCTTGTTTTCTCCACTTCTTCCTTCTCTAATGCTCTTTTTTTTTCTTTATGCAGATGCAAGTTTCTGACTGACAGTATTTTCCTTCTGTCTGAAGAACAGTCATTTCTTGGGGAAGCAGGTCTGCAGGCAATGATTTCCTTGTATTTGTTTCTTTTTGCGGGGTCAGAGAAAGTCTTTCCCCTTCATTTTGAAGGATAGTTTCATTGCGCGTAGAATTATAGGTGTGGCGTTTCTTTTTTTTCTTTCAACACTTTAAACGTTTCACTCTACTGTCTCCTTACTCAGATAGTTTCTAATGAGAAGTCTAGTGTAATTTTTATCCTGTTTCCTCTAGAGTTGAGATTTGTCCTCCCTCTGTTTCAAGATTCTCTCTTTGTCTTCGGTTTTCTGCAATTTGAATACAATATGCCTATGTATGGAATCTAGAAAAATGGTACAGATGAACTGGTTTCCAAGGCAGAAATAGAGACACAGATGGAGAGAACAAATGTATGGACACCAAGGGGGAAAGTGGTGGGGGGTGGGGGGTGGTGTGATGAATTGGGCGATTGGGATTGACGTGTACACACTAATATGAACAAAATAGGTAACTAATAAGAACCTGCTGTGTAGCACAGGGAACTCTGTTTCACTTCACTGTACAGAAGAAACTAACACAAGATTGTAAAACAACTGTACCCCAATTTAAACAAAAAAGCATACAATATGCCTAGCGTGTGAGGTTTCTATGTGTCTGCTTTTAATCTTGCTTTGTGTTTTCCAAGATTCCTGGATCTGTGGTCTGGTGTTTGCTAGTAATTTTGGGAAGATTCTGGCCATTCTTCATTCAAACATTTCTTTGCTCAGTTCTCTCTTTCTTATTCTCTTGGTATCCCGACTCTGTCTGTCTCACATCCACAGGTCTTGTGTGTTCTGTGCTGCGTCTGTTGTCTTTTTTGCTGTGTGGTTCAGTTTGGAGAGTGTCTCTCGCCCTCTCTGCGATCTTGCTGCAATCTTGCTGACCTCTGCTGTGTCGGTCTACTCACGAGCCCCCGAAGCTTTCTTCATTTCTCTCACTGAGTTTGGCTTCTCACGTTTTATTTTGATTCTTCCCTGGAGCTCCACTTTCTCTGCTGACAGTACCCATCTGCTGTTGCCTGTGGTCTACGTTTTCCATGAGAGCTCTTAACGTAGTAATCATAGTTCCTTTGAATTCCTTGTACCACAATTCCAACGTCTGTGCCATGTCTGAGTCTGGTTGTGACATTCATTCATCTCTTGCCTCTTGGCATGCCTTGTATTGTTTTGTGAAGGCCAGACGTGTTGTATTGTGTAATAAGAACTGAGTCAGACAGGCCTCAGTGTGAGGGTTTACGTTACTCTGTGGAGGAGTTCTGCGTCCTTGATGTTTGCTGTCACTCTAGGGATCAGACACCCCAGGGTCCCCCAGCTCCCCGTCTTTCCTGCCCTCTGGACTACAGGGTCCTCCAAGCACTCCTCTTCAGGCAGAGTCTGAGTCTTGGGGTCTTTCAGCTGGGACCCGCTCCCAGGAGCCCTGCTGGTGTGGAGGCAGGCGTGGCGTGTCCCATATCCGTCCAGTTATAGGTCCTGTTGGAGCCTGCCTCCTGGGGCCGTGGCTTTCACGAGTGTTTCTCCAAAGCTGCAGCGTTTTGTCCTCCTGCCCCAAGCGCATCCCTGGCTGCAGTGTTGCCAGCCTGTTCCCTTGACTCCCTCACCACGCTGACTGTGTTTAAGACACATACCTGTTCCCCTTTAGGAGAGACAGGAAGCCTAGGGGGCTCTGGGCGAGGGTATAAGGCTGACACTCTCCTCCCTGTGGAGTAGCTCTTGTGGTGGAGAAGGTTCTGGGTGTGATCCAGCATCACTGACCTGCCCCTCCCACTGCCAAGTACAGGAGGGGATATTTACTGTGAAAACTTGGTGGGGTTCTAGGTGCAAAAGCACAGAAGGCTGAGGTCCCCTAGGTGTGCAGGCCCTCGGGCTTCCTGCTTTCATTCAGCGCCCTTTCACTCTCCAGCACTTCCTCAAAATGACCATTTTATGTTGGCGCTCCAGAGGCTTCTGCTGCAGGCCAGCACATCGCGGCTGTGATGCTGGATGACCCCATCTCTCCAGATTTCTGGGTATGATTTGTCCTGACCTCGGTTCTCAGTTCCTAAGGAAAGGGTTTCAATTTCTCCAGTTGTTTTCTTAGTGTAGGGTTGGGAGTGGAGACTGACAAGCTCTCTACCTATCAGAGCTTCAGAATTCTTATTTAAGTTGTGTTTAGGTTTTGCTTTTAGAATTATGTTAGCCTTATAGAAGGAACAGAAAAAGTTCCCAATTTTTCCAAGAGATAAATCCAATTTTGCTTTTGAAGTTGATCTTTAAACTTGAAGTTATGAGGTTATGACCTTAGAAATAATAACACAAGCTTTGGTTATTTGTTGTAATAACATATTCTGATTTGATGATAGGAACTCTAAAATAATCCCACAGTAGATTTAACTGAGGTTTTTTCAATCTACCCTGGATCTCATTTTGTGTTCGAATTTTCTGATAAAATTTTAAATTTTAAAATATTATTTTAAAATAAATTTGTTTGTTTTTATTTTTGGCTGTGTTGGGTCTTTGTTGCTGTGCGTGGGCTTTCTCTAGTTGCAGCGAGCGGGGGCTACTCTTCATTGTGGTGTGTGGCCTTCCCATTGCGGTGGCTTCTCTTGTTGCCGAGCACGGGCTCTAGGCGTGTGGGCTTCAGTAGTTGTGGCTCGCGGGCTCTAGATTGCAGGCTCAGTAGTTGTGGCGCACGGGCTTAGTTGTTCCATGGCACGTGAGATCTTCCCGGGCCAGGGATCGAACCTGTGTCCCCTGCATTGGCAGGCGGATTCTTAACCACTATGCCACCAGCGAAGCCCAAAACTTTTAAATTTTAAAATATTTGGGCCTAAATTTTAAATTGGATTACCGAACAGACTGTAGGAAAAACTCCAAGGTAATTTTGATAATTGATTCAGAGGAATGAAGCTTAACTTCCTGGAAGGACATCTTTCTGTTCATTTCATTTACAATCAGTTCAGTTAAAAAATACACTCATCTCTATGCTTGAATTATTAATGGAGTCATTTTTTTCATGTAGCTACTATGTGCTGGGCACTGAGGATACGAACATAATTAATATTGTTTTCCTGATCTAAATGAAGGGTAAAAAATAAGAGAGAGGGAGAGAGAGAATGTGAATTAAATTTAAAGTAGTCTGGTCGATGTTATAACTCAAGTACAGGCTTATCTGAAGAAAAGTCAAGACAGATTTTATTTTTTTATTTTTTATTTTTTTTTAACATCTTTATTGGGGTATAATTGCTTTACAATGGTGTGTTAGTTTCTGCTTTATAACAAAGTGAATCAGTTACACATATACATATGTTCCCATATCTCTTCCCTCTTGCGTCTCCCTCCCTCCCTCCCACCCTAAGACAGGTTTTAGATGGCAGCTCCATACGGAGCATTCAGGGACAACATCCTTGGAGTGGTTTTGCCGGGTATGACTAATAAAGGGATTTTTGTATAAGAAGGGGAAGGATGAAAAACAGAAAAGACAGTTTTTACAGACCGGCATGAAACAGCATGATAAATGCAGAGCGTGTGGGTATCCTGGGGAGGCTGGAGCTGGGATTCATGGGAAACAGTGGAGGATGAGAGTGGATAGGCTAAAAGGGGATTATATTATAAATATAATAATAAAGGATTTTTATGCCCCACCAAGTAATCTGAGTTCTGTCTCCTACACAGGAGAAAACAGGAAATCACGGATGTGCTTTAAATCAGAATAACCTAACCAGACTTGGAGGTTAGAAAGATTCCGCCTGTAGTGGTGACAAAGATGGGTAGTTCATTTAGGGGGCGTGCATTTGGGAAATACTGAAGGCATGAGTCTGGGATGATGCAAACACATACGAGTAGGGGATTTACAATCTTCATGAGCAGTTCTAATATGTCGGCAAATAAATTGACCACTGAGTAGCCTGCAACAAATGTTAAAGGAACAGGGGGAAAAGAGTGTCATCAGAGCACCGAAGTGTCACTCTGTTGGAAACCAGGAAGGAGTCATGCAGAGACCCGTCTCGATGTAATAGAAACAAAGCCCCTTTTTTTTTTTAAAGAGAAAAAGGACTCTGTCACTCCTCCTGTTCTGAGCAGTCCTTCTACGGTTTCCACATTCCTATAAGGGCTCCATCCAGCGGGTGGGTCAGTAGAGACGGTCTGCAACCAAGGCTGCAGCGCCGGCTCTCCACTGGACCAGCTGGGCTTTCCTCACCGCACAGTGGTCTCAAGGCAATGTGTCAAGATGGACCTCCCAGGAGTGCAAATCTGGCCAGCCCCCGCCTTGAGGACCTCTGTCAACTAATCTGAAATTACTTCCAAGTGCTCTATTGTATTGTTACTTAAAGAAGCAAATAAGGGAAGATGATGGATAATTTTTGTGTGTGTGCAAGTGAGACAGAAAATAAGGAAAACTGTGCATGTATTTCCCCATTTTTACAGAAGGAAGCACAGAAGAGACACAGCTGTAGGAATGACATTGGTTTCCTACAGGGCAGTGAGTAGAAGGCGTGAGGGGAGTGATACTTCTCTGATTATACCTTTTATGGTTCTGACTTTTAGAACAATTTAATGATTCATATTCCCGAAAAATAAGTAAAATGAACAAGTGTGGAAGAAGAAGGAAAAACCCCAAAATACAACAGAAGGAAATAAGGTTTATGTTTTTCAAACGAATAACATTAACATACTGACGGGTGAGGGAGAAGAATGAATAAACTTTGGAACAAGCTATTTTGGGACAGTGTTTGGACTCTGTAAACACAGAAATGTGGCTTTTGGTAATTATGAAACTATGTGCTTTTTAGGTGTGAGAAAATAAATAGATGGAGGTCTTGTGGATAATGTGAGGAAGGTTTCTTCCTGGTGGAGAAGAGAGTTACAAATAAAGAAAAATGCAAAGCTGGAAGAAACCATCTGCCATTGGGATGGGAGCTATGGATGCAAAGAGAGTGAAAAAGGGATGGAGGGAGGAAGGGAGGTGGATAGGTATGAAAATAGCTGCAGACGTGTGTGTATCTATCTATATCTATTTATATATATTTCCTATCTCTACTATATGGATCACATCTAGTACCCAGTTCTGATTTGTAAATGACATTGTCCAGTGAGAGTAACCAGGGCTCCTTAGAGATGTGGCTGGTACCACTACAGGGATAAGGAAAGTATGAGATGAGCCCGAACCACCTGTGACACCAGACAGTGAGGAAACAAATGATGCAGGAGTCCTGCTGGCCAGACTCTCACTGGCATGATTTGGAACAATTGGAGTGAGCAAAAAATAAATTATAGTAATAGGTTATAATAACTCATCGAATAAAAGAAGCAGTCACAAAGGCGTATTGATATAAACAAATAAATGAATAAATAAATGGCAGAGAAGGAGAAGTGTATTATTACAGCAGGAATCCAACTATAAAAAGTAGAAAGATGATGAAATTACAAGATCATCATTTGGCAGCTACCATAGAAACACTGTCTTAGACAAGACCCACCAACCAACGGTTGTCAAAGTTATCGTGCAAGAATGGGGAGGAAAGCACGATATCTCTACAATCACAAAGTATCTTCTTCCAAGAATTCATTAGTTACCAAGGACAAAACGGTAACATTGTAGCAGACACTGTCTTGATCAAGTGATCATGTGATCAAATTAACTTCACCAGTAATGGTACAGGTTGAGACCATGTGCCTTCAGATGCAATGCACTGACGAGACCTCAGCACCTCCAAAAATGCACAACCCAAATCCAACCAAGAGAGAGCACACACTGAACCGAAGCTTCCACATAACAGGTTTCTGCATTTCAGTAGCTGTAGTTTTATCAAGTTATATTGAGCTCAGTTTTCTTGGTATAAACAAAGCGTCGTCCCAGATTCTTTTAGCTGGACGTGCATTTTTCATTGATTTTTCAAAACACAGAGATCAGTGTTGATCTACCGAAAGCATCTCATAACCCTAAACTGAATACCATTCTTTCTAAATAAGACTAACCAGGATTAAGGACGGTACTGAGTAAAACAGATTAGTACATGGGAGACTAAATAAGCAAATTTGACATTATACAATACAGATCTCCAGAAAAACACTGAAAGTCCTATTAAAGATCTAGAAGTTTGACATTATGTAAAAAGTAATCCTCATTCGGTTGTATAAATATCTATATTTTTGCATTTACTGTGTTACTGCTGCATCTTTAAAATCATACTTTAAACTATTTTTCTTCTCTCTTGCCTCTGATTTAGTTCCCCCTCAAAGCATCATGTGTTTTTAGTGAGAGTTGATGCCATGGGGATCAAAAAGGGTTTTCCATCACTGTGTTATAACCACATCTCTTAAATAGATGCAGAGAACACTTTCCAAAAAATGGGAAAAGTAGGAAGGTGTGGACATGGGTAACAAGAGTAGAGCTCAATGCCAAATATGAGAATTAAAAGTGTAACCTTTTTAAATTTTTATTTATTTATTTTTTTGCATTACGCGGGCCTCTCACTGTTTTAGCCTCTCCCATTGCGGAGCACAGGCTCCGGACGTGCAGGCTCAGCGGCCATGGCTCACGGGCCCAGCCGCGCCACGGCATGTGGGATCCTCCCGGACCGGGGCACGAATCCGTGTCCCCTGCATCAGCAGGCGGACTCCCAACCACCGCGCCACCAGGGAAGCCCTGTAACCTTTTTTTAAAAAAAGAACGTTAATGTTCATTTTAAAAACATCATTAGAAAGACATGGTCGAATTGCTTCATGAAAACTCTCAGTTAAAATAAAGTGTAATAAAACTCATTGATTCTAATCTTAAATCCCAAAATAATATTTAAGCAAACACAATCATTTTGAAATGCCGGATTGTCTTGATGATAATAAGCGTAGAGCCTGAACGACATTTGGGTTATTTTCTATCCTATCTGGCTGTAAGTCAGCAACTTGGGAGCAAACATCTTTCTATTCGTTTTCTATCATCTGAAAGTGAATCCCTTTGCTTGACGGACTTATCCCTATTCAATGTGAAAAACTCACCCATATTGATTTGTACACCCAGCTTTCCCTCCGAACGTGAAATTAGCATGGATTTCCTGTTTCCTCTCTGTGGGTGACCTAGTGGGGGGATGAATCAGCGTCAGGCTGGCCACTTAGTCCAGGCCACCTCGGAACAGTGATAGAGGGAACACGGAAGCGCACACAGCTACGCCTCCATTTTGGCAATAATCCCCGCTGTTTTCAATGAACTGGCATGGGAGCAATAACGCTCTCTTGAAAAAATGGTTCAGAACAGCCAAGACGGAACGTACAGCACAAAAGATGTGGTTATCACCGCACAGAGCCTGGCCTCTGCAGCCAGAGAGAGATGGATTTGTGCCTTTATTTCACCACTCATTTTTCTGTATGACCTTGAAGATGTTCCACTTCCTTTCTCTTGAATGCACTGATCTATCAAACGTGGCTAGCAAGTACTGTCCTTGGCAGGTTGTTTTGAGGACACGGGGCATCTGGCACATAGAAAGTGCTGTATATACTCTTGTAAAAAATACAAAGTGCAAGAGGGAGGGGATATGGGGACATATGTATATGTATAGCTGAATCACTTTGTTATACAGCAGAAACTAACACACTATTGTAAAGTAATTATACTCCAATAAAGATGTTAAAAAAAATACAAAGGCTCAACATGTTCTATATATGTGGGCGTCTCCCTGTATCCTGGGAGGGACGTGAGCTCTTGTGAGGACGTATAAAGAAGCACATTAGTTTATAGATATGACAGAGTTAGGAGTGAAAACACAGGATGCTCACTTAAATTTGAATTTCAGGAAACAACGAGCAGAATTTTTTGTTTTTCAGTGTAGGTGCGTCCCATGCTGTGTTTGAGATATACTAAAAATTATTCATTGTTTTTCTGAGATTCAAATTTAACTGGGTGTTCTGTGTCTTATCCAGCAACCCTAGTGGAAGATCGAATTGAAAAACTTCTTTTTTCTTTTTTTTTTTTGGACTGCTCTGTAGTCTTGCTCTTTTCTCCGTAATATCATGCTGTATTTGACGAGGGCAGGCAGTGCTGCAAAAAATGAACTGGATTGATGGTTTGAGCATAAAGTGTCTCTTATTATTTGAATATTCCTTGTTTCTCATTTATAAAGGAGGAATGATAGTAACACCTACTATACAGGTTTGTATATTATTATGATTAAATAAGTCAATAAATCTAACAGACTTGGAAAAGTGCAAGTACATAAGAATTGCTCAAAATGTGAATTACTACCCTCTTTCATCGATTTTAGTATGTTCACTCTTTTCACTTTTAAGATTCTTACAGTTTGGAATTAGCTTTCAACTGGCGGCAGTTTACAGTTGCTGCTGGCTGACGGCAGTCGTGATGCAGGTACAGGCACGAACTTGATCTGAGCTGTGCACACTGTCATGGCTTCGGTTGATTTATGTGCGCTTTTTGAAAAAATGCTTCACTCCTTAGAAGGAGAAAATGCACAGGCATAGCAGGGAATCTCCAAGAAACACGAAAAGAGAAGTTTTTCTCTTAGAAAGAAAGTCTCCCAGCCTCAGGGAAAGAGTAAGAAAGGTGAGACTCTCACCATTAATACTCTTCTGGAACCTACAGTGACGTGTATTAGTTCCTGGTGCATTTTCATGGACACAAACCTGAACAGTAGAATAGGCTGTTTAGAGTAGAGTCCTTGAAAACAGGATATGATGAGGTATACACACCCATGTTTATCACAGCGTTGTTCACAATAGCCAAGATGTGGGAACAACCCAAATCCCCATCAACCAAAAGGTAGATAAAAAAGATGAAGTACATATACACAATGGAATACTACGCAGCCATGAGAAAGGAGGAAATCCTGCTTGCAATTACAGGGATGGACCTTGAGGGCATTAGGCTAAGAGAAAGTCAAATACTGTATGAGGTCGCTTACGTGTGGAATCCAAAAAAGTCAAACTTGTGAAACATTAGAGTAAAATGGTGACGCAGGCTGACACGAGGGGAGAGGAGAGCCAGGTGCCGGAGTCCAGAGGGGGTCAGGACCCAGCCCTGGAGAGGAGAGCCAGGTGCCGGAGGAGGGGAAGCAGCAAACAGCATCCACGTTCTTCACTAGCAACAAAGTCCATCGTGTTGACGTGAGCCGTGTGACCGAACACATTTGTGTTGTACATAGATGCTCTCGCTGGACTTACCAACAAGAGGAACACTTTGAGTATGTATGTACATGTGAGAGAAGGAAGAGAGATCGTTATTAAGTATCTGGTAAGGACCAGGTTGGCTCTTTTCACGTCTTTGCAGATGAGGACTTCGACCCAGAAGGACTGAATGACTTCCCAGAGTTAACTCAGCTCCAGGAGCCAGTTCATATACTCCTGAAAGCCCGTGCTCTCTTCAGTTGCCAAAAGAGGTGAGAAAAGACATCATAGCATGTAATAGTGGTAACACCTTCTATTGCTTATGAGAAAAAATAAGAACAGAGTAACAGATCTGATGGGGGGATGGAATGAGGACTAATTATGAGCTCGTTTTACGCCTTTGTTTTTCGAATTTATTCTTCTAGTTATAGCTGGTGAATTCGCTGTTTAAAGTGGCCCCCAAGCCTAGAGCTGAAGCGCGGTCTTGCATTCCAAAGCACAAGAAGGCGGTGCTGCACCTCTCGACGAAAATAAGTGTGTGAGATAAGCTTCCCTCAGACGTGAGTTACAGCGCTGTTGGCTGTGCCAGGTTGCACTCTCTGATGGCAAATCGCTTCATTCATTGACAGTGAACACGACATGAATTCGGGCCTCCCAGGGCTTAACGGAGAAGGGAAGCGTGATGAGATGCTGGAGGTCCTGATGCTGGAAAGAGGACCTTGCTGTGGGGCTGGGGTCCGCAGGGGGACTTAGCCCATATCACACAGAGAGAAAGGGGAGAAGGGCCTCCTGAACTTGGAGGTGGCCATGATTCACCAGCATCACAGGTGTGTGGAGAAGGGCAGGCAGCTCTGTGCGTCCAGCGCGGGGCCCAGGCTCAGTGAAGGGACCAAGCCTGAGTGGGCCCGGCTCAGACGGTGGACCTGCCAGAGAGTCTGAAATGGATTCTGTAGGTGACTGGGGTTATTGAAAGTTTTCGAGCAAGAAAGTGACATGATCCAGTGTGTATGTTGGTGAGATATTTCTGGTAGTAACATGGGAAAGAGATGGAAGAAGGCAAGATTGGCATCTGGGGACCTTTCACTGAATACGTCATGCCGGGGCATGAACACCACGCAAGTGATGGCCAGAAAAGAGACCACGGCCTGGAGTAAGAATCCTAAAATTAGGTTTTCCTCTAAAATACGTACATTCGACGTGACTATTCGATAGCCTGTACAAATTCAGGAACCGTATCCAGCAGACTCAGCTTCGGGTAAGCTTCAGTACTGCTGGGAAGACTGTGAATCCTGCTTGCTTAAAATTCCTTTCTAATCGACAGACACGCTTTTGAAGTCAAAGTGAGCCTTGGACCGCACGGTGCCCCCTGCCCTCCCAGGTCCACACCGTAGTCCTGGTTACCTCTGAAGCTGCTCCCCACCCGGAACTCACATGCAGGGGTCCTGCTTTCTGACCGTCAGCCAGGTTTGCTCAAAAATCCAGCACGTGTACCTCTGTTCTTTTGCGTCATCGGGACTTAACATCCATTGACCTTCCTACCATTATCTTTCTGCAGAAGAGCCTGCCTTCATGAATTCCCTCCACTGGCCCTCAAGCTCTGCCTTTTACTGACAACATCTGAATCTCTCATCCCATGTTTTCACAGTCTCCCAGCACAACCCTAACCCTGGATGAATCCAGTAACTGGCCTGTGCTTGAGGGAAGTGGTTCTGTTCAGGTTCAAGGTGGAAGGGGCCTGGGAGCCTCTCTGGGGCCTCTTATAAGGACAAGAACCCATTCGCCAGGGCTCCATGCTCATGACTGAATCACCTCCCAAAGGCCCCACCTGATAAGACCATTGTTTGGGGGCTTAGGTTTCCCACCTGTCAATTTTGGAAGGACAACCAGACTACAACCAGACTACAGTAATGTTCTTCTAAACAACCTGAATCTTATCGCACAACTGAGTTTTTCAAATCCTTCAAGTTATTGTCATAGATAGATCATTGCAGATAATTTTCCCTACGTTCACATGCTTTCTCTTAGGTTCGTTGTATATAAATGTATGTATGAGCGAGTGTCCCTGTGTGTATAGTAGATAGATATACATGTGCACATGTACATATATGTGCACATCTACACACACATGTAACATACAGCACGTAATACAGCAATAAATGATGAGTAAACAAGACGTTCTGTGGGCTGTGTCACAGCAAGTCATTCATAAGCACGTGAATGAAATGTCTGTAAAAGCGTAAGTACGGGAATAGTTTGAAATTTGAAAATTTATGGGCCGTTAAAAATACATGAATAATGGTAGCTTACTTCAGGATGATTTAGTAAGCAGCCCTACAGCCTTAAATGCAAATTCCAAATATATTTCTTTGCACATGAATTTCATCATCCACCCATTTGTACGTTTTTGTGGAAAAGTGGCTCAGGACCCACCTCAGAGTGATTCATTTCTGCCATGGTTCCTATCGGAGCCTGATTTTATTGTGAACCTGCCTGGTGGAGACCAGAATGACTTGTACCCGTTGGATGCCAGCTCTAGAGCTTGTTCACTACCAGGACGTGGTCGTTATGTTGCGTCGGTTACTCTGCTCTGAGACGAATAATCACTAGCTTTGACTTGTCCTTTTTGGCTGGCTTGGGGCAAAGCCCATCAAAGCAGGTACCATTTGCCCTGGGAGCTGTACCAGCCTCCAGCGACTGCAGGGGCACTAGACCCAGGGGAGCCACGTGAAATAACAGACTCCCTGTCAAATCAAGGTATGAATGGAAGGAACCTAAGTCCTTCTGTCCCTCCCAAGTTTAGGCGTGAGGATTAAAAAGAGCACAATAGGGTGAGTTAGCAGTTGTCGCATTGCTAACAGCCATGGTGCCGCATGTATGAAAAGAGGAAAGCAGAGAAGAGAAAACCAGCAGAATAAAGGTAATTCTGTGCTGGGCACAGACATTCAATAGACCCTGCCTGTCACTGTGAGGACACGTGTTGCTAACGAGGGACTGAGTCATGGATGCCCTTAAGTGGTTCCTGATGAAGAAGATAGCCGAGTATGAAATAATTGTAGAGACGCTTCACTCAGAAATTTTGGAGAAAAATAATTCTTGGTTATTCAGTGGGCATCACGCTAGTTTTCTCTGCTGCAGTCACACATTGCCACAAACCTTATCTCACAGTTCCGTAGCTTGGAAGCCCGGGCTGTGCTCCTTTCTGCAGGGTCTGGGGGGCAATCTGCCCATTTCTGTTGCTGCAAATTGAGTCCCATGCAGCTGTAGGACAAAGGCCTGGTTCTTTGGTTGCTGGGGACTGGGGGCTGCCTTTGGCTTCTGGGGACAGAATCGCATTTTATGTTTTTCCTAAACTTCCTTTCCTTGGTCAGTTCGCTTTGGCTTCTGTCTTTTTTTTTTTTTTTTTGCGGTACGCATGCCTCTCACAGTTGTGCCCTCTCCCGTTGCGGAGCACAGGCTCCGGACGCGCAGGCTCATCGGCCATGGCTCACGGGCCCAGCCGCTCCGCGGCATGTGGAATCTTCCCGGACCGGGGCACGAACCCGTGTCCCCTGCATGGGCAGGCGGACTCTCAACCACTGCGCCACCAGGGAAGCCCTGGCTTCTGTCTTTAACATGGGCTCTTTTCTCAAATATCTGATGGCATCTGACCGAAGGGTAACGAGATGCAAAGCCTAGGGAGCAAGGTGGGCGTGAGGGGGCGGCCTTCCCTCTGTCCTCACTTGGGTTGCCCACCTGCTGGCATCCATGTCTCTCTGGTGTCCTTGAGTGTCTCCAACAAAGAGCCCTCGGTCGCTTGCTGCGTTGCTGGGTGAGCCAGCGTCCCTCTCCTCGGTCCTCAAGCAGCCTGTTCTCCATCCTTGACTCTGCTAACCCTTTTGGTCTTCCACCCACCTTCTTTCTTCCTGCGTCTGGCACCTCTGTCATTGACGATGGTGTTTATTTTGGGTCCTAATTCTTTTTTATCTGTGGGAGAAAGGAAGGACTATAAAGATGTTTACTTCCGCATCATGAAACCGACGCCACCTTCCTTATACAGACTTCCGTTTCTACACACCCGCTTTGCACCCCAAATATTTGCAAATGATTTCGCTCCCTCTGTCATTCAAAAACGTTTCTTTCCAGCTGGGAAGGTGTGAATTTGCTCTGAGGGATGGAAGGAGAGTGTGCCGATCTGTTTTTGTTTATTTTGTATGCCATACTCGGCTCTGCATTTGATAGGTATTTACTCATTTTCTCGTCAAAGAATTCCATGGAGTGAACATGGTCATCATCCCGCTTTGTACATCAGAAAACTAAGGATTCAAACGAAAAATAACGTCTCAGACATTATAAAAGCCACGTCATCACGCTGTCTCCAAACCTGCCTGATCCCCCCTCACGTTCCTGCACGTCCTTTACTTTCACCCTCCCCTAATTAAGGGCAAAGAGGAGAAAAGAACAAACACTGTGTGGACCGGCATTTGCCACCCTGTTACTGCTGTTCTTAACCAGCACTTTTGTCTCTCTCTGCCTAAATCACTAGCCCAAAGCCCCCCATTTTCAGCTCCCAGTTACTTACTGATCCATACTGGATGGTTACTGATAAAAGACCACCCTTTAATCAGTAAATGTTTATAGAACATTTATTACGTGGAATGCAGAAGCAAGAACGATTCCTAGCTTCATGTAAAATTTTCATACAGGGATTTAGTACTAAGAAAATGCCAATCCCTGCCAGGATTTGCCTCTAAACACATTGAAATTATGTACAGCGAGATAAGGTGCTTTGTCCAGTGCAGTTCAATTTTATTACATTATAATCAACGGTTGTGTTTTGTGTGCACTTTATTCAACCAAGATGCATATTTAAGCTTCTGTTTAAGCTGCTTCCCCCAGTTCCTTTCCTGCTTCTTCTGCAAATTAAGTTGTGGGCCTCTGGTTAATGAACAATTGTCTGATGCCAAAGAATACGTCCTTTGACATCCAATTAAAATCGACTTTCACACTGAACAAAGCTCATTATGAAAATGAGTGCCTTTCTTCGCTCTGAATTACAGATTTTTATTAGGATAAATGTAAATTATTTAAATGAGAAAAAAACCTTAAAACTGTACAGTTAAGCAATCAGGTGAGTCATTTCTTACCTGACTATAAAATATCTCTGTGAATTCTAATCAAATCAAACTGATTTAACTTAAACTATCTTGAGAATGAAATATGTCTATTGCTTCATTCCTCATAAATTATCAGTATCTTTTCTCATAAATGATCAGCAGTGGGCCTGCTTCAAGTATCTCAGAATTAATGTCTTTGTTTGTGAGCTATTTTAGGATCACTTAAGTTTCAGCTCTAAAGATGAAAAATAATTAACTAAAAGTAATGTAATGAGATGCTACAGCAATTGACAAAACTCAGAAGTTGAGTTTTACTACAATAATTTCTTTTGGTAATTAAGCTTTTAAAATAATCCTTCTGAAAATGTAAAAATTTAAAAGATACTTTAATCTTTCTTCTTCCTTAAGGACAAAAGAATTTTTAAGGCGCACAATTAATATTTCTGTCAAAGCCGCATCATATTTTCTAACAGATGATAAATGCACTGTGATAAATTCTGTATCTTTGCCAAAGAGCAGGCATTTAATAAATATTTGTTGAGTGGATAAGTTAACAAACAAATGAAATAAGGATCAAAATTTTTATTTCACCAGGAAATAGAACTTTGAAAAATATTTAGGTCTAATTCAAAGAATAGTCTTATTTTCGATTTTTTCTAATTTTTTGATGCTATAGATAATAATGGATAAATATTTATAGCTGTTTTGGGGATTTAAAAAAGCCTGAAACTAAAAGACATTTTTTAATATACAATCATCTTTGTCTTATGTACTGTTCTTAGGGCAAAGCAGTACCATTATTGTTTCCATAGGAACAGTTAGTTTTTGAAAGCCAAAAAGAATGTGAAGAGAGGAGAGCACCTGAGGAAAAACAGTCATTCGAAACACGCATTCATGCCTTCCCAGATACCGATTGGAACAGTCATTGCATTATTCATCTGCATGAGAAATAATATACTGAGAATACTCAAAAGAAAATTGCTCAGGGTTTGTTTTTTTTTTTTTTGCTAAATGTATTTTAGAGTTTTGCAGCTTCCATCTATTCCAGAAATGCCTGGTAAGGGTAGGGTTGATTAGGGAGTAGTGTCTGAACACGGGGGCAAAATTAAACCTGAACAGGAATCAAAATGGAGAATCAGGAGCTGTCGTGTTGTGTCTCTCCAGTTAATTGTCATACACCTTCCTTCCGCGTGGCCTCTGGAAACGCCCACTGCTTGTCTTGCGTTAAGTTCATGCTGCTTCCTGGGGAGGACTGCTTGGCTATTCCAACGGCGGTTTGACTTGATTCATGTATTATTTCTTAAAGGGCCACATATATCATGCATTCGTTAATTATGGAATAAATGACGTTGACCCAGTTTGTATACATACATATTTCAGGCCTCAGCAGCCCACAACGGGACAGGGTTTGCACCAAACTCTCCAGGTGATGCGACAAAACAGGGCCAACCTTCTAATTGTGACGTTTGCCTTGTCCGCTCACTGCCTTCACAATTTTTCAGAGAGAGACTGGCATCTTCTTACAGAACTTCTGAGAAAGAGATGAAGCTCTTTAGAGAAACTTCAGTTACAATGGTTTGGGGGGAAATAAAAGGGGCCATTGGTGGCTGTCTAAGGTCCCATGGCTGTTGTCACAAATGACCACCCCTGGGAGGCTTATCACAGCCAAGTGTGTTTTCTCAGAGTCCTGGAGGTCAGAAGCCTGATCAAGTTGTTGGTAGGGCCACACGCCCCCTGCAGACCCCAGGGAGACTCCTCCCTGCCGTGTCCAGCACCTGCTGGCTCCTGGAACCCTTGGCTTGTGGGAGCATCACTCCGAGCTCTGCCTCCTTCCTCCCCCTGCGTCCCTGCAGGTCTCCAATCTCCCTCTCCCGGTTAGGACACCGCCCATTGGATTTACGGCCCAACCATAACCAGCAGGCCCTCATCTTAGCTTGATTACAACTGCAAAGACCCTCATTCCCCATAAGGCCACCTTCACAGGGACCAGGGTTAGACTTGAATGTATCTGTTTTGGGGACACGATTCAAGCCACAGAGTGGTGGGTTCAGGTCATTGGTGGGAGATTGGCTAGAGATTCTGACCCTAAAAAGGCTTGGAGAAGGAAGAGGTAAGGGTGAAGGTGAAGCGAGCAACCTCTTTGCTGTAGGAGGAACAGAGCATCTCCTGCGGGTGTGAGTGATGTGGAGGGCGGCGTGAGCCCTGAGGAACACCCGTGCTGGCCATGCCCCAAGGTTCTGACGGTTCTTCATTCCTGAACTGCCACGTAGGAAGAGAAGAAATCGTTTGCTCTTGTGAGTGGTGGAATGAATGAAGAAAAACTAAGTCAGCATTTATATTGCTCCATAAATTCTTATGATAATATCAACCAAAGTGGAATGCAGGTAAGGCCATACCAAGAGTGTACTCTTGTTTTTATTGCTGTCTTCAATGTGTCTGAATCAAAATCTTGAAGCAAGTCTGGAATTATTAACACTCTGCAGCCTAGGAGCCTGTGAGCTCCCCGTGGCCTGTCAAACCTTGTTTACTCTTCCCTGACTGCCTGTGACCCATCCTCGATGGCTTGGAATCCTTTTTCTTGGGGAGTGAGGAAGAGAAGGAGAGGGGCTGAAAATCAGCTCTCCAAATGCTCAAAACCTAGGGGCAGGACAGGGATAAAGACACAGATGTAGAGGATGGACTTGAGGACACGGGCAGGGGGCAGGGGAATCTGGTACAAAGTGAGAGAGTGGCATGGACATATATACACTACCAAATGTAAAATAGATCGCTAGTGGGAAGCAGCCACATAGCACAGGGAGATCAGCTTGGTGCTGTGTGACCACCTAGAGGGGTGGGATAGGGACGGAGGGAGGGAGACGCAAGAGGGAAGAGATATGGGAACATATGTATATGTATAACTGATTCACTTTGTTACACAGCAGAACCTAACACACCATCATAAAGCGATTATACTCCACTAAAGATGTTTAAAAAAAAAAACCTTGCACTCTCATCAGGAGTGGGTGAGAATTCCCTGTCTCCACATCCAGCCGATAGCTGGTAGGTAACAGAGCGTGTAAAGGTGCCTGTCAAATTTTACATTTAATTTGATTTTCTCTGATTAATTTGGAATTGTACATAAAAATATATTAATTGCCTTTAAGTCTGCTGAATGTCAGCTAATTGGCACGGCTTTCTTTATATCTTCTGATTATATATTAAAATATGCTATTAACATCTCCCATTAATAGCCTATTAATTATCCTTTATCTTATTTTAAGCTGTCATTGGTCACACAGACACTTTAAATTCTTTTTGATTAGTTTTAATTTAAAAAAATGGGACTCTAATTTGTTGAATTTTAGAGAATGTTTTCATTATTATGACAAATTTTTGCATGTATATGTTGACATCCAGCTCCAATTAGCCGCAGTGGGCGCAGTGGGTGTGTCTATTTTATATAGTTTTCGTTATTTTAAGCATTTATATCACAGGAGATTTCACAATCCCCCACGTAGCTATTTTTTTCATCAATGGTCACATCATAACATATCAGGGTACATACTTACGCTGATGTTACAGAGTCTGAATACCTCACTGAGTTAGTGTTTCTCCCATTTTCCAACCACAAATTTACTCTTTTTTTCCCCCATTTCCGTTTTGTAATCTTTGGAAGGAAACCATTATGTGCCGTCCACACTTGTGGAGAATCGGGCTTCACCTCCTCGTGGGAGGAATGTCTGCCTGATTTATTTGGAATTCTTCCACATCTTAACACTATGGAGTCCTCTACTTCATGAGCCTGGAATAGCTCTCCACTTCTTTAGATGGTTGACTACTTTCATCAGACTTTTGTAGTTTTCCACAAATAGATCCTGTACCTGCTCTGTTACCTTTATATCTTTGTACTTCACTTTTTGGTGCTGTTGTTAATGACATCTCTAAAATTTTAAATTCTGATTTTTTATTATTTTTGTGTATTTTTGAATATTTTTGTGATAGCTAAATATACTTAGACATTTTCTTTTCTTTTTCTTCTTTTTTGCTGTTATTCACCATTATGTCTTCTAGCCTATTTTCGTTTGTATATAGAAAGGCTATTTCTCTATGTCAATTTTATTTTATTTTTTTTAATTGATAAGCTGGTCTTTATTAATTTTTTTGAATTTTATTTTATTTATTTTTTTATACAGCAGGTTCTTATTAGTTATCCATTTTATACATATTAGTGTAGAGATGTCAATCCCAATCTCCCAATTCATCTATGTCAATTTTAAAATATGCTACTTTGTGAAATTCTCTTATTTTTGTTAGGGTGTTTCCATAAGAAATGCAAGTTAGCTTATTTCTTCCTTTCTAATTGCTATGTCTCTGATTGCTTTTTCTTTTCTAATTGCCTTGTCTAACTTTCAAGGAAGCCTCAAGTTTTTTCTCATTAAGAGCAATATTGTCTTTGGGTTGAAGCATATTAAAAAAGTATTTCTATTCACTGAATATTTTTAAGATGAATACATGATGAATTTTGCCAACTGTCTTTTTTATATCTATGAAAATTATTTGATTTTCCCTTACCTCTGTTAATATGACGAATTTTGTTAATAGGCTTTCTAAAATTCTGAGCCACCTTGTATTTCTCGAATAAACCTCCTTGTTCCTGGTGTGTTTCTATTTCAGATTCTTGCATTGAGGTCTCATGAGTGAGGCTGCTCTGTGTTTTCCTTTGTGGTAAAACTGTTTTGTAAAAAAAGTCTTCTGGCCTGCTTTTATTGTCTCTAGAGACTCTTTTGTTCTTAAGTCTTTTTCTTATAATGATTTTGTATGAGAATTGACTGAGAATGTTTTCTTTTGACTATTTTTTAAGTAAAATTAATTTCCATTTTTCTGAGGGATCGAACCCTCAAAAACTCTAGGCTTGTTTTGTTTATTTATTTTTTTGGCCCTTTTTATGTGGGTTTCAGCATGTGATATCAGATAGGGACTCATAATTTCTGAGATTTTTTTCTCCTCTCTTCTCCTTCCTTTTATCTAGACCTTCCCTGTCTCTGATCTTACTTTTATTGTAAGTGCAAGGTTTTGTCCTAGAAGGTGCCTTTGGCTTTTAGTTTTGATAATACCCGGGACTCTGAGCCCAAGACAATTTCAGTGCCGTTAGAACTTCTGTTGCTCTGCTTCTATGTTCATTAAGAGTTTTGCATCTATCAGAGTAGATAAATACAGTGGATATCACAAGTGGAATGACATGTATGAGTACTAAATACTCTGACAGCATAAATTTTTGAGATAAGCTAATATAGTAGAATGTTGTACCACGTTGTGAATGAATGTGAAGTCACATAACACCAAGACATTTTGTAAAGTCATGCTGTAAACAATGTAGCAAATGAAAGCACACTCGTTTTTCTACAGATTTCTGTTAAAACTAAGAGACCCGGTGGAGATCAGGAACCGTAAACTCCTGCTGCCTGTTCCCTGGCTTTGCGTCAGCTTCGTGGAGACCTGTGCTCTGTAAGCTGTGTAGGCTGCACGTTCTTTTCTTGTTCTTGTCGTACTGGATTGTAATTAATACATGGTGAAAGAATTTTCTAGAAGAGGAAGAAATCTGAGCCCCAAGTATAACACTTTGCAGGTAGAAAATTAAAACATGTATTTTCAAAATGTCTCCAGATGTAATGTCGTTGGCATCACATGAGAATGATTTGCCAGGTTTTTATCTAAGTCTTTGGAATTCATAGTTGCCTTCCCGTGAATCTGCAGTCCCCTTTGATTTACTTGGTCTGCCTCGAGTTCTTTGCTTGAAAGCCTTTAATCAGTGTTTAGAGAGGTCTCCATAAATATAATGTTTAGCAGATCCAAGCGCTTATGCAAATTAAAAATTTTAAAAATCATTAATATTAAATTATAACAGTCTTACCAAAGTTTTCAAGATACGTGCACTTCAGCAGAAAATATGAAAACTTCACTGACCGACGTGAGTTAGCCACTGAGTTGAGTCGGTCTGTACTTTATATAATATTTATTTTATTTATATATACCTTGAGAACTGGGATAAGAAAAGAGATTAACAGTATGTGTCTGTATGTTTAAAAATATTACACGGTACATGTCAAAGCTTTGAGTTATTGTCTTTATAGGGTATTTGAGATGTGCTGGATTTTTATGGCGGACTCTTCAATATATTGATTTAATGCGTGTCGTTCACGAGTTTTTACACATTAATAGATAGTGATGTAGACAGATTGTAAACTTTTGATAGGTCAGTGAACTTTTAATCTGTTATCCAAACAAGGACACATTTGAGAGTGAAAAGGAGGCAGATTTACAATTTCTTCCTACAACAGAGGTCAGACGGGTCCTCTGGCCAAACCAGGCTGTGTGGGCAGCCCACTCGGGGATCACACCTTCTTTCTTAAATTCCAAGTCAACCGACAGCTAGAGAGAGGCATAGATGACTTTTCTTTGTAATTCTCAAATTCTTCTTAGGAAACACCACAGCTGAGGCCGCAATAACTGTATCTTGTAACAATCGATTTGAGAGATAAAAATAATTCACTTAAAAATGACTCAAAAGTCAAACTAATAAAAACATGAATGATTTACACAAAATAGGCACAACCCGAGACTTACGGTGCAGAGCTCTGGGGCTCTGGAGTCTGTGGTCCTCAGATCAATGGGTAACAGGTGCAGGTACGCGGGTGTTGCCCTCTTTCATCACAGACTCTAGATCCTCAGTAAAAAGAGTCTTAAGGTGTTTTCCCCTTTAATTAGACTTCCTGGTGAGTCTTACTGAGTAATAGACTCCACCATTAAGGAGTTGGGTCATTTTTTTTTTTAATGTAAAGTGATGTAAAATGAACTCTCAGTTGATTTAAACAAAAAATAATT
The DNA here is from genome assembly GCF_949987515.2 of Delphinus delphis. NCBI lineage: Eukaryota > Metazoa > Chordata > Mammalia > Artiodactyla > Delphinidae > Delphinus > Delphinus delphis. The sequence continues at coordinate 87,032,568 of NC_082695.1, forward strand.
GTCTTGGATTAAGAAGCTTCATGCCTGCTTTGCTCCAGAGCTAAAATGATGTCTTCCTGGCTCGGTTTCCCTCTCTGTCCTTCTGCTCTGCTTTCTGCCCTCTTGTGTCCATCCTCAGACAGGCAGGGAGTGCAGCAGTCAACGGTCAGAGCAGCTCCCTCCAGCATCTGTTCAAGTTCAAGAATGTGGAGCAGAGAGCGCCCGTGTGCAGCAGAGTTCAAGCAAAGATGCGGGGTTCAGCTTTGCTGGCATTGATTGGCCTGGCTTGGTCATGGGCTGGGCTGTGAAGCAACTCCTGTGTAGGTACCCACAGAGCTTGGGTGGGTTAGCCACTGGCATGTGGGAGGGAAACGATCCTTCCATGGAAACACAGAGAACGTTGGCGGAAGTTAAAGCCGGGAAACCGAACACCGTCACATGTTCTCTACAGCAGGGACTTCTGTGTACAAACTTGACCCCCTGCAAGCGCCAAGTGGAGGAGAGTGGCGTCTACCGTGTGGCAAGACCTGCTGTCAGCGCCTCCCATGTGTTCGTCAAACAGCTTGTGAATCCGGCGCCGCTGCCAGCCCCACTTTATAGATGAGGAGACCTGGCTGCAGAGAATCATCTGCTTACCCAAAGTCACAAAAGTGAGGACGAGAACCTGGAGGGGGATGGGTCCCATCCAGAGCCTGTACTGCCCCCACTGCCTTACTTGCTCAGAAGAAGTGCGGAAGGGGGAGGAGAGGGACACGGGGAGACAGAAAGATCTAGGCTGGGAATGTCTGCCAATCTGAGGGGACAGAGTGGAAATGGAATCTACTTTCGTAACAATCTTAGATTTTTGTATTTTCCAACATGTTCAAGAGAATGAGCCTTGCCGTAGGAATTATTGGAAATAACGTCTTAAAAATACCGTATCAGGTCTTACCGAAGGAAGCATATATGAAGAGTCTATCTATGAAAACACACCTAAACATGGAAAGCCAATTATCTTCATTCTGCTGACCCGTCCGCAGTAAGTGATGGATTTTTCTCCTGGTGGTGGTGGTGGATTTGTCCTGGTCCTGATGAGCTGGTTACAGTTCCCTGGACCTCTCTGCAGCATCTGACAGGTGGCCTTGAAATTCCCTTAGCTCCTGTGGTCATACACATTCCAACTTTCTCTTTCATTTTTCTGGCCTTTTCTTCCTCTCATTTTTGTATTGGTTTCTTTTCCTCCCCACACTCCGAGTGTGCCTGGCACATGACTCCGTGTCCTGCGTTTCTTTGCGATTCTTCTTTTCTCAATGATTATACCAGCTCCTATGGGTCCAAGCAGATCCTGGATCTATGTCCATCCAGATTCTACCTCCCGTTCTCTCGCGATCTGTTAAACATTTCTACTTGAACGCACCATACTCGCCTCATCATTGAAAGCCAAATGGATTTTTTGTCTTCAAGCCAGCTGTTTCTCAAGACTCTGTCCCCAAACCTAAAAGCTCAGGAAACTGGGACTTCCCTGGCGGTCCAGTGGTTAAGACTTCACGCTTCCACTTCAGGGGGTGTGGGTGTGATCCCTTGTCTGGGAACTAAGATTCCACAAGCCGCATGGCCAAAAAAGTTAAAAAAATAAAAGCTCAGGAAACCACCTGGGATTTCTCGTTCACCCCCTATAGCTCATCGTTGTCATCACATCCTCATGGAGTTAGCTTAAAATTTACTTCACTTTCAATGTTACATAATTTCCAATCGTCCCATTACGGTCTAACTCTCCATTCCTTCAAACTTAGGTTATTAAACCCATTATTTCTGTCCAGTGTTTTTATTCCTCTCATCCAGTTTATACATTGTAATCTCATTTGTTTTCCTAAAATCTTTTCCTGAATCTCCCCTCTCTTCCCTATACATTTGACCAATACTTGTCCTTATAGAATAATCTCCAAACTCATCACATCCTGCCTGGTGCATGCAGTCTGGTCACAATCCATTCTAATAATTTTTTAAAATTTTATTTATTTAATTAATTTATTTTTGGCCGCGTTGGGTCTTCATTGCTGCGTGCGGGCTTTCTCTAGTTGCATCGAGCGGGGGCTACTCTTCATTGCGGTGCGCGGGCTTCTCACTGCGGTGGTTTCTCTTGTTGCGGAGCATGGGCTCTAGGTGCGCGGGCTTCTGTAGTTGCAGCATGTAGGCTTCAGTAGTTGTGGCTCGCGGGCTCTAGAGCACAGGCTCAGTAGTTGTGGTGCACGGGCTTAGCTGCTCCACGACATGTGGGATCTTCCCGGACCAGGGCTCGAACCCGTGTCCCCTGCATTGGCAGGCGGATTCTTAACCACTGCACTGCCAGGGAAGTCCCCACAATCCATTCTAAATCTTCTCTTTTTCTCAAAACTTACCACTTGACCTCAATTCCCTTCCAAACATTCCAAGCCAAATGGCCATGGAGTATTTCATATAGGTGATTCCTGTTTGTGTTTACTGTACCTTATCTCAACCTCTGGCTCTACACAAATCAGCCCTTTTCTCAGTGATAGTGGTCATTGCAACCTTCATGAAGAGAACTGTGGATCCAGGAACAAGCTGAGGACCTAGGAACGGCCGGGTCTCAGGACTAGTGGCCCTTCCGCATCCTCAAACCCAAGACGCGTGAGTAGCCGGGTGGACTCTCATCCCCATCCTCAAGGATGACTTTTCACACTCAAATAACACTTTACGGAGGCTTCAGAGCTTTCGCTTATCACAGTAACTAGACCAGCCAATCGCAGGTCAGATCTGTGATGGGGTCATGATGTCGGATGGGGCTTCCTGAAACCGACAGTCTCATCTTTACCTTTCCTTCAAAGGCTCAAATGCAGGCCTAACATTTCAGTAAAGCTTGACTCTGGTAACCCTACCTACAGTCATCCTTTTATCTCTGATCACCAACGTCCCGGCACAGATGCTCTATGTCCGACGTCCACTCTCTCTTCCCATCTTGTAAGCTCCTGGAGGACATTTCCTGTGCTCCTTTCTCTGCAGTCATGTGATACTGCCTGGTTCCCATCAAGCACCCAAATAATACTTCCTGATTAAGTAATTTCGAACTCGCGGGTGGCGATCATCTTCATTGACTCTGCATCTCTGAAGTTCTAGCTTAACAACTCTGTGTCACTTCAGTGTATGTAGTGGGTGTCTTCTTCTCTGGCTTTTGCATCTGTAAACATTCCCTGGCGTTTGGTGTAATTGTACTGTCTATTACTGGACTCCATTTCTTTGTTCATCTGGAACGGGAGCTTTTCTTTTCCTTCCTGGAAGTAAATCCTTATAGTCCTTAGTAGAAAAAAAAATGAAAAAAAAATAGTTATGTCAAAAAAGGCAGAGTGGACACATTTGTGAACTTCAAGGGATGTGGGTTCCTTGCTTCTTCTGTCGCAAACTGGAGTGGTCCTAATGTCCCGTGTCCTTGGCCAAACGAATGGAAACACTATCATCAAAACCCAAACAGAGCCTTTATCCTGCTTGTGACCAAATGTTCTTTCTGAAATTGCTCTAGCATTTCATCACTGTGGTCATGGCTACATGAATATGTGTCATTTATTATTTCAAAAGGGAAAATGCTTTTGGTCATCATGTCTTATCATTTACTTCACCCCAGTACAATTTCAGCTGAAAAGGAAAATGTAAGTTGGCTCAAAGGAAAGTGGACGGTGTGAGTTTACTTTGATTCTGTCTCAGAAACTATGTGTGTATATTTAATTCTAATGGCTACTTACAGGTCCACACTTCCTTATCTGCAATTACAAAATCCACAAAGCTTTGACAGATGAAGTTTTTACAGTCAAATCTGTCCTAAACTCATGTGAGACCGGTTATAACCTGGACCCCATGTGTGGAGTGATTACGAGGTACTATCCCAGACCCTACTGATAAGTTATGTGATATGAAGCAGTTCTTAACTCTGAAACACATCTGTTCCCACGTGACTTGGTCAAGGGATTGTGGACCTGTAATACATAAATATGGCTCGATAACTCAAAACTTACAGCATGCTATTAAATAGAAAAGAAAATATTCTGGTCTTCAACTCCAACCTACTTCTCAGAAGAAACGATCTTTAATTTGCCTTTTTACCACTGTAATTATAACTGCCATTAAAGCGTTTATACGCTTGATTTCTTGATTTCAGATCTTATATAATGACTTACTGCTGTAAGAGATGAGGAAGGTAAGGCACTATGTCCGCATCCAGTTACACCTTTAAATATTTATCTGTATTTCTGAGTCTCTTGAAGTAACCAGAAACCCTCCACATCCATAAGATAAAACAATTAGTGCCCTGTATACTTTATCCTTTACCTATTCTCCCTTGACTATCCTTATATGTCTCACTTGAATCCTTTTTTTTAAAAATTATCAGTACCTTGACATTTTAATTTTTTCAGTAATTTTGTGCTTGCTTATAGATGATTTCTAAAATAGGAAATCAGTAATGGCATGAACACTCTTATGAATATGTAGCTGCATTTAACGACTGAACTGTGTAAGGTCATGGCAGCCTTGGAAATTACAACTCAACCAACTAGAGTCATTCCAGAACGTTTCAAGCATCAAGGCCAATGCAGTCTTTATTTCTCTCTCCTTTCTCTCCCTCCTTACCTACCTAACCTTCTATCAGTTGACTGCCCCAAATTATAGCATTTCATATTGTTTCATTTCACTTATCTGTGGACCTTAATTTTCTTACAAAGAATTGTTGGGCATTTTCCCATTGTTTTCTACTTACTTTTCTATATAATTGAGAAAATCAATGTAAATAAGATAACCTTTTAAAAATATCATTTCATTGTTTGAATTGTTTAGTTTGGAATAATTACTCATCTGTAATCCAAAGGATTTATTTTTTGCTCCGTTTTTTTCAAAGCATGTTTGGTTTAAGGTCTCTGTTCCTTGGATCTCATGTCTACTTACTTGGATTACTGGGGGATGTTGACTATGTACTGATTTTTTTTTTTTATAACTACCAAATGTAAATGATCTAAGATCACTCATGTCTGAAATATACTTTAGTGTCCTGAGTGGTAGTTTAGCTGGGCATCAAATTGTGGTTTCCAAATCCTTTTCCCCCATAACCTTAGGAAAAAAGTGCCAATTTCATTTTAAAATGTCTACAGTATAGGGTTTTTTCCCTACATTTGTCATTGTCTTTACAGAATAAAATGCGATTAGTAAAAGTTCAACTTGAGAATAAATAGTTCAGGAGATTAAAGCGTACCACTGCCTTTAGTAAGTCCTCCCAAAGTTTTTCCTGAGACTGAATCATTTTCTATTTCTTTTAGTTTCTTGTTTTTCCTCACTGAATTGCCATGTCCAACTCTCTAACAGCTAATGTACGTCACCACATCTAAACTCAAAGTAAATTATTCAAATTACTTTTAGAGAAAGAGTATTTTTAAACTCTTTTCTCTATAGGTTTTATATTATTGTATTTTAGTGTTTTTTATTTAACCCTTATTTTGTGGAAGTGAACAAAATCCAGGTGCTTCTTATGATGTACCCCATTGGGGATATGGTGTGGTTTGTCCCCTCCTCCTGGCCCAGGGCTCATTTACTTTTGGTCTTAGTAACTAAATTAAAAACAGGACAAAATTCCCTTGAAAAACCCTCTGTTGGAAGTCTGTGTGTTTCAGAGAAGCTTCTCAGTTTGGGATTTGCAGAATATTATGATTAAATAAGGGGCAGGGTCCCTTCCTTCCCACTCTCTCCTGTTTCTCTCCTGCACACCATCACAGATCTCACACACAGACACACACACAGACACACACACACACACACACACACATAAAGCATCTGGATCTACACTTCCTTCATCTTTTAAATAATCCTCCATCTAAATGCACAATGTGTTACTTGCCAAAAAACCCAGCTGGTACGATTTTTTATTCTGAACTAATGGTTTTGACATTATATAGAAATTGCTAATCAATTCACGTAAAATGTGTAAGTTTCAACTGTAATTTTAATTTTTGTTTCCATTGTTCCTGTTAGATTCAATAAAGATAATTTCATACAGTGTTCTAAGCAATTGAATTACCTCTTTGTATATCATGGGGTTTGAGATAAAATGGTTACAAAATCACATATTGGAGAATCTCTCGTAGCTTAAAAGTCAGGCAACAGCAATATGCCATTAAGGTTTTTGCTTTCTCCAGCCTTTGCCTTGTGTTATGTGATACATCTTACAGGGCAGTTTTTAGGATAAAATGACAGCAAAGGTAAGAGCACTTAGAAAAATCACCCGCAAAGAGCGACTATGACATCTGTTTATGAAGTTCTTTAGTGAGGCCTACATAGGATAAAATTACCTATTTCCTGTCCTTGGCACATAGCAGGTACTTAAATATTTTTTACCTTTTACGTCAGTTTCCTAATCAGTGCACATTTTGGTTATAGTTGTTATTATTATAATAATATGGGTTATAAGAAGCTTCTATACACAAAAAAATGATGTCCCTTTTGTAAAACAGATTTTTAATGTTTGGAATGAAAAGTGTTTTAATTAATATGAGTCACTGAGAGAAAACCCTAATAAGCTTGGCCTTTAGGGTGGTGGTCTTTGCCGGTATTGGAATGCTAGGATCTTGTAGTGATTTGCCCAGAATCCAAGCGGGGCCCGGGGGACAGGTGCTGGCTGGCCTTGGGATCTCAGCTCAGGGGTAAACAGTCCCCCAGCTGGGCTCATAAGGGCCTCACGCAGACCTTCCCCGTCTGTGACAGCTGCTGCTGCTAAGTGCCTTCCACCCATTGCCAACGTTAGCAGAAATATTCACAGGCCTTTTTCCTTGGAAAACTGAACCACGGTGAGAACCCACCATAAACAAACAAACAAACAAACAAACCACAGAACCTCTTAGTGCCCTTATACATCTCTGGTTTCTTTCCAGCATTTTCCTTTCACTTCTCATTTGTCACCTGCACTAACTCTGGGAGCTGGAATCTACTCGTTCTCCCTTTCACAGCCGCTGATGGGCGGCCCTGCCCTGGGAGGGGCATGTGCACATGGCCCAGCAGTGTCAGCACCGGCGGGAACATCGAGTTCTCATCCAATGACGTGATTGTTTGCAGAATAAGGTGTGTATCCCCACTGATGTGATTCCTTGGGGGGGGGAGGGGCTTTTATTTGCAATTGAGCAGAACAGGAGACTCCCTCTGGGAGGGGACATGCGGGTATCCTCACTTTTTCCAGGTCTGTGTGGGGAGACACCCCATTCTCAGACTTCAGTCCTTCCTTCCTCTACCCTGTGAAATAAGGGGCAGCAACAGCAGTAAACATCTAACACCTGGATTAAAAAAAAGTGTGGTTGATTCCCAGGGGCTTCACACACTTCATTGTCCTCTGATTCTATATCTGACTGAAGTAGGTCCAGTGTTAGGGTACGTTTTATAGAGACGCGGGGAAAGTCAGGGGGTAAGGGGCGTAAATGAATTGTCGGGGGAAAGCTCAGGGAGTGAATTAAGTAGACACGGAGTAGGTCCAGCACTTCTGACTCTGGGGCTCCCCTCTTCCCGCATCCTTGCACCCAGAAGACGCAATCTGCTTGGCTTACAAACCCGTGCAGGTCTCTATGGTTTTTCAAAGGTGCCCAAACTCCTCAGACTTATCTAAAATTCAAATTCAAGGTAACAGATTCCCTGAAGTTCCCTAGTGATGGCACATTCGATCGCCCCATATTTCTTCTCTTTATAGACCTCTTGAGGTCTTCATGTACCCGGCTAGTTATGAAAACCCTCACCAAATCACGTCCTCACCAGCCACAGAGCAGAGACTTGAAGGGAGGTGCTTGACTGTGCCTGGTTTCCCTGGTAACAGGCATCTATAGCTCTCGGGTGACCCACACCCTTACATCATCTATTTCCCTTCTATTTTGTTTAAAGGAAGGAGGCTCATTGTGAAGAAGAGATGGCACGACTATTAAATCGTTAATCCTGTTTCACCCACTGGCGGTGGAGTGTTTGCTTTCTACTTTGCTGTGAGGGCAAAACAAATCAAGTTTCTGTTCAGAAACTCTAGCTAGAAAGAAGTCACCCTTAGGGGCTGCACTTACAATGGATTTAGTGTAATATCACTAGAATGTTTTATTTGAACGACTGGCTGAATAATGAAAGCAGTAAGAGAAAATCTGAGTAAACGGAAAAGGATGGCTTTCTTCCTCTCTGTGAAGAGGGTAAGTACCCAGTGGCTTCAATGAATCCGTAGGAACATCCTCCATTCTTTTCACGGAGCATTTTTTTCTCTCCATTTGGTTAACCAGGCTGAGTCACAGCAACCTATGAAGCCGATGCCTCTTCTGAAATTTCTAGATGGTTAGTGTTAGTCGTCTTAAACCTCTGGACCCCAGTTATTTTCCACCACAAAAGATAAAAGTAGGAATAATAATTGTTTTAGAAGCAACTTCTCCAACATTCACCCTTATAAGTGGTGGGCAATCCACCATGATAATTAAAAGTATTTAGCAAGTGTTTAAATGTGCATTCTACTATTACTCCAGAAAACTGGAGAGGGGTGTCTAGGCTTGTGATAGAGATCAGAGATCTAGGGCGAGAGATCAGAAGGGAGCTTAATCAATACAGATTGTATTGTCTGTATTACATTTATCACGCGGTAAATGCTCTTCAATTAATCGACAGTCTTGTATTGGAGCCTACTCTGTGCAAGACAAAATTCCAAATTTTGTAGGTAAAGAAAGAAATTTGTCATGGCCTCTGCTCTCAGGAAGCTTATAGCTGACCCTCTTGGAACCAACTTCAGGAGAGAAGGACCCATGGAAATCACAGTTGGGGTAGAGGGAGGGGAGTTCTTGGCCCTGCGGGTCCAGGCTGGGGGTGAGGGTGGGGAAAGGAAGTCATGAACACTGGAAGCCATCGATCACTCCGGGATTTCATCCACTAGGACGTTTTCTCATTCAACAAATACTTGCTCTTCACCTGCCGGGTTTTCAGCACTTTTTGGTCAATGCCTTCAAGATCACTCTCTAATTGATAAGCTTATAAACAATTCAATTTTTAAATAAGTTTAATTTTTTGAAACCATGTATGAGTAGAACTGTAAGTAGTGTGCAAATTCAGGAAGTAAAGATCCCTGGGTTTGGGGTGAGAAATGGAAGATTTCCTGCCATATCAGTAAACAAAGGATGTCACCGGCATCAGCGCTTGCAGCCCTGCAACGTGAGCCCCGAGGAAACTCAGGAAAGAAAGAACACCTGCCATCAGCAGCCGTCAGACTGCGGCCACTCCCCACGGTGAGCCCTGAGGAAACTCAGGATGTGAAAACACAGGATACTGGCCCCAGGGAGCTGAGGTGCCCATCAAAGGAATGATTTCACTGAGCCCAGACTCTTGCATCTTCCCATACCTAGAAAAGCACTAAATCCCTTAACTTGGGATAGCTAGTTTTCTTTAATTAACAATAATCCTTTGATGTTCAAACTACATGCCCTTTGTTGCAAAACTCCTATATAACCTGTCTTCCCCTTCACCTCCTCGGAGCAGTTCTCTCAGGGTTACTAGAGATGCTGCCCCCCGGGCTTGAAGTCCTAAAAATTCCCACCGAATAAAACGGAACTCTCAACTTTTCGGTTGTGCATGTTTTTTAAGTCGACAGGGGACAGTCCACAAATTAATAAAATAATTGGTGCACTTTTCAAGGAATGGGTAGAAGTGAGCAGACAGAGAGTGTGGAATCAAAGCAGCGTCAGCCACCAGCGCAGAGAGAAATCACCGTGGGATCTCAGCAGAGAGCAATGACCTCACAGGACCCCGAGAGCGTCACCAGGAAGTGTAAGAGTGAGAAATAAGGACGGAAAAGAAGCTTGATGCTGGATGGGGGAGGTCATTCCATCATCAAGATAGTTTGGAAATACCTTGTGAGAAATTGGTAAGTATTTGAAAAAGAAAAGAAATCCTGGTAGACTGTTCCATAGGCTTTAGCAGTGTTCTGTATTTGTGAGAGTGATGCCTGGCTGTGTCTGGGAACTGCCTCGGGTGTGCTAAGTGACAGAGTCTGATTCAGTCGGTATATGTTCGGCCCAAGACTCTGGATTTCTAACAGCTCCCTGGGTGTGTCCTCTGGGTCTCCTTACCTGAACTCCAGATGGAGTGGGCCGTCCTCAGGGCTGGATCCGCGGGGGAGAACCTTGACTCACAAGGAGGCAGAATGAAGTCTTGGGTAAACTCTGATCTCTGGCACAGACACAGGTGATGAAAGAAGGAAACTGGGTCACACTGACAGACGTGGCCCGGAAGAATGCCTCCTGGCTTTGGAAACAGAGAGGGTCCCTGCTGTTGTCTGCTCACCCTGCCACCATCCAGAGCTTGGGGTTCATCCCCATACTTGGGAGGGACACTTAGAGGAAGCAGAAGTAACACAGCTACAGTAGGGACCTGGGACAGCTGTCCAAACCAACCATCCCAGCCCTTCACTCGAAACGGAAACAGCCAGCCAGGACCACCACTCCACCCACTAAGCAGAAGCTTCCCTCCTTCCTCAGTAATCCCCCACCCGCAGGTCTGCCTTCTCCACTGTTGCCAGAGCTTCTCACACACCAATTCAGCGAGTCTCTTCCAGCTTCCACGCCCTCGCTGGCTCCTTTCTGTCTAGAGGGCAAGGTCATCCTCCCTGACAGTATCCCGTGATCACTGTTCATCGCGACCCATCACACCATCCTCTCCTCCTGACCACTGAGCTCCTGGCCACAGCTTTCCGTGCCCTGTTTCACATGTTCTACTACCATAGACCTGCATTCATGACAAAACCTTCCCTGGGTTCCCCTTCCCTCCTGACCTCTCAAAACCGCCACATTTCTTTTCTGAAGGAAACCCCACACACGGATCAGGACCTGGTTCCCGTACCACCCTCTTGTAAAGTCTCCCCAGTCGTCCAGGTCGAACCGCTTACACTGTTTGCCATCCCTCCATAACATTTTAATTTAATAAGATCTTCATTTTTTTGCACATTCAGAAAAAATTTTTAAATGCATTCAGGAGACTTTATAACACTTTCCAGTTTTGGGTATTGATTTCTCCCTCTTCTAGATGATGTGAATCTCTCTGAGGCAGAAAAGACTCAATTTATTATTATTATCATTTTAGCAGCAGTATTATGGTTAAGAGTTTGACATCTGAGAGGCTGAATTCAAAGCAAGGTTTATATCATTGGGAAAATTAATAAAGCCACTCGGAGCCTATTTCTTGAGTTTCCTGATCTGCAAAATGGAGTTCATAATAGGACTTATCCTCCAGGCTTCCATGAGGCTCACGTAAGTCTGTCTGTAAATGACCTGCTACAGAGTAGCGTTAATAAATATTAACTATTAGTATTAGGATCCCCAGTATCTGGTGTGGTGACCTATAGGTGCCCATGAGCTGTTATCTTAGATCAGTTGTGTGGAGCTGAGAATTCAGTGAAGTGCTGTGGTCACGTAGCCGTAGATTTGACGGTGGGTTATTACGGATGATGAATCAAAGCCCTGAAAGCCTTTTACAGTGTTAGGTATGTGTGGTTCTTTTCATTTTCTGATGTAAAATGGAAGGAAACAAAAAATAAGAAAAGAATGATGAAGGGAATATTCTGGTAAACTAGCTTAGCTTAAAAGTCAGAGCTCTGGTTACAGGAATCTGATACTGGAGCAAAGTCAAGCCTGGGAAGGAATTGTCCACTGAAGTTATCGTTAAATTGACCCAAAGTTAGGAGGATTCCAAGCTGAGGACTGCCATGTCTATAGCAATTTCATATTCCAGCACATGTGGGGAATAACCTATAGCATCTACGACAGAAAATATTTCAGGATGGGATCCGCATTGACGTACTAATACTGTGCCTGGGTCTGTAAGCAAGAGACATCCGCTGTGAAATTCGTGATAATCTTGAGCAACGCTTCTCAAGCTGGTTGGTTTGGGGACCCCTTTTCACTCTTAAAAATCACTGTGGATCTCAAAGTAAATTTGTGCATATGAGTTAACATCAAAAATGACAAAGGCCCTCTAGGTAAATATCATCTACGGAGAAGAGATTAAATAAGATATTTCTTTGCTCCAAACAGAACAAAAGTGTACAAGTTTACATTAGGTAAAATGAAACTTTGAACTGATTCTAAGATGGTCTTAGAGAAAAAGAAGTATTTTCCCTCAAAGAAGTCTGCATTGAACATATTTTTCTTTTTATTCTTTTTGTGTTAAGACATTTTAAAATTTAAATAGGAATTTAACATATGCCTTAGAGAATGAGAAATAAGAATGTACATGCTTTGACTGGGTTGACCGTCTTGCCGATGTCAGTGGTAGAAATGTACTAGATGGGATGCAGTTTAGCCGATGAAGCAACTGTCTTAGGAAGGACTACCGCCTGCGTGATGCCCCCAAACCCGTAGAACTGTGTGACTATGTCAGAGCTTCCCCTTTGGGTAGAATTCTTTCTCCTATACGGCAATGTGGCTTCCTCCCCTGAGCTGCCCACACCAGGAAAAAGAAAACATTTCGATTCATTTATCACTAAGGAAGTAAAGTCTGGTTGCTAGGCATGACTGTTGCCATGGCAGCCACGTTGAGAGGCTGCCTTAGTTATTAAGTTATATTTCCATCTGCAATTAACACTCTCAGCCACGTCTGACATTAGCTGAAAGAACAGCTTTGCTGCCGACCGGGATCTCTGATGTTCATGTGCTGTATTCGCTTTTTCCCTCCCTCTTCTCAATTTGGGACTCCTTGTTGATTAAAAACAACAATAGTTGTTAACTGAACCTTTAATCTATTTCCCTGTACAAAAAACGCATGTGTTTTTTGTTTTTGTTTTTTGTGGTACGCGGGCCTCTCACTGTTGTGGCCTCTCTCGTTGCGGAGCACAGGCTCCGGACGCGCAGGCTCAGCGGCCATGGCTCACGGGCCCAGCCGCTCCGCGGCACGTGGGATCTTCCCGGACCGGGGCACGAACCCGTGTCCCCTTCATCGGCAGGCGGACTCTCAACCACTGCGCCACCAGGGAAGCCCTACTTTTTTTTTTTTTTTTTTTGGTATTTCAAAAATACTCATAGGTGGAAGCATCAGTGTTCCTGATCAAAGTGGAGAATTGCACGCACGGAGATTGGGCTGATCTCCTGAAATGAAAGGCCGCCGTCGGCAGACAGAGATCCTCAAGGCAAAGAAACATCTTCAGGATGGAGCTCTCCGCGACCACCGGCAGGATGGACGGCCGCACAGCCAAGGGAGTGCGAGAAACGGCCGCGGAGCCGTGACTACCTTGACCACCCTTAAAGGAAGATTGTTAAAAAATCATTTGTATAGACTGCGGTTTCTTTCCTTACACACGGGAGCATATATATGTGTATTCTTTACACATGTACTAATAGTTATATTCAAACATGGTGTATATTCACATTTCAAGCAATTCATTATGAAAATTCTCAAAAAGACAAACTCATTTAACCAACTCTTTACCCTTATAAGTACCCTTAGAATTTTTTCCAGTGGATTTTTACATTCTGAGGATCTCTCCTTTGGAATACTTGACTTGTAAGATATTGATTATATAAAAACGTCAGTAATTTCATCAAGCACTAAATTGTTATAATTCTATGAATAAATTATTTTGAAGAAAAATTGCTGAAGATTGCACAAAACGATGCTACTTAGTTTCCTTATTACTTATTCAAATTGTGAAGACAAAACATAGGGGATGCACCGGGCTGATTCTGTCTCGTGGTCTGGCAGGACTTATGTTCTTCTCCCTTGTGGAAAGCATTTTACTTGCAGGATCTAACCCAGGTAAATGCAACATAAGCTAAAAGTCCATCTCACCGTGTGTCCTCTTGTGTGTGAATTATCGAGTGTGTCTATACACGCTTCTGGAGTCTAGGGCACTGCTGTCCAAACTTCTAGAGAATAGCACGTGTGGCAAAGGTGACATTTTCACACTTGGAACAAATCCAGGCCCATTCCCCTACTCTTCTGAAAGAAAGCAGCCATTAGCATCAGTTTTGCTGCCAAGTATTTGTCTAATAATTTATATACTTGATAGCTTATGACTAATAAGAGTTATTTTCTCATTTTGGGGTGGACTAAAGATAAAAATAAACTAAACTCATGGTGTAATTTCAATTGAATTTTGAGTATTTGACGTGTTACATATTCGTAACTTTCTATTATTTTGTACTTTTTTAGGTGACCTGCCCCCAAATTTAAATGTCTTGGGAAAGTTATTCCTCAAACCGAGTATTAGGAACAACCACAATGATGATGATGATAATAAATATCAAATTGTCTAGTTAGAGAATAATTCGTACTCTCTCCTTTTTTCCTCTCAAAAGAAGTAATTGATCCAATATACAGAATTAATTCAAACTTTTTTCAAGTCCTTTTAAGGAAGTAAGGGAATCATAGAGTTTAGAATCAGAAAGACGTGGATATAAAGCCCAGCTTCATCACTTACAGGCCGTATGAATTGGCTCATCTTAAACCTTCAGTGTAATTTTTTTCTATTTAAACAAATATTAGTAATAATATCAACATCATAAGGTTGTTGTGAAGATTAAATGAGAAAAATCATGGGCCTTATATTTTTAGAAAAGGGAGATAAAATTTTAATTTCTTTCTGTCTTTTCCTCTTGCCTTTCCTCAAAGCACTCAGATTCCCAAAATAATAATAATAATAACAGCAACATAACTATGAGGTCAACTACAGAGAACATTTCTGTGTAACTATCTTTTATTTCTTTTGGTGAAGTGATCTGAGTACCTAAACTGCTCACTGAGAATATAGCTGAATACAGCTAATTAGAGTTCATTAATGTGTACTTCCCTTTTCGCAAATTTAAAGATTATACAGGGCCAAGAGAGTTATTACAGAACCTTGAGAGAATGTTTAATATTACTCAAAAGAGAGTTTAATCAATCTGGCTGTGGGGATTGGAAGAAAGAAAAAACACGCCATTTTAGGAATGCAGACTATAGAATATTTTAAGTATAATTTATTAGAGACCAAATAACGAGCAGAGTAGCCTGATTACTCTGAGTGAGGTTGACGTAGCAGTAGGCAGGGTATCCATAGCATATGTTAATGGTGGGTTTCTATAGCTGTTGCTAAATATATATATCTTTTGCACGTTACACCAATCTGCAGCTCATATAAACGCACAAGCTAACATTAACTAAGACCTCTTTCTATGATGTGTCAAGTACATGCAGATTGCTGGATGGAACCTCGATTGCAGTTTTTTCTTAACCGGATCGCTTTCTTCAGAACCGTCTGATGTGCTTGTTATAAACCTCAAAGCAGACCTGCTGACCCAGAATCCCCGGAGAGGGGCTAGCAATCTCCCACACATGTTCATGCCCTTAGAAGTCTGAGGAATATCTTCTGTTGGCTCTTCTCAGGTAAGCCTCGGGGGAGGTGGAATCTGCCCCTTGCAGGCAGGACGCTCAGCTAACACGGTGCCCAGGGGCAACTCGGGCTCTAGAGGCACCAAAGTGCAGGTAAGGTCTGCAAACGTGGATGACCTTGGCAGAGAGAGAGAGCGCTCTCCGAGGAAGGACTGGAGAGGGGTCTTTGTGGGGTACCCTGGGAACCCAGATTTCGGTCCTGAAGAAGCTGGAGGCTTGAGCCGAGGAAAGAAAAAAACCGTTTCCAGATGAAGCTCAGCGGCGGATGCTTTATGAACTGGGGGTTACGATTTGAGACTGAAACCAAGATCCAGTCTGTGCATGCTTACAGACTCTGTGTGTGGTCTTGATAATCACAATGAAAGATGTTTAAAAATAATCCTTCCCAGGTGGCACAGTGGTTGAGGGTCTGCCTGCCGATGCAGGGGACGCGGGTTCCTGCCCTGGTCCGGGAGGATCCTGCGTGCCGTGGAGCGGCTGGGCCCGTGAGTCATGGCCGCTGAGCCTGCGCGTCCGGAGCCTGTGCTCCGCGGCGGGAGAGGCCACAGCGGTGAGAGGCCTGCGTACCGTGAAAAAAAAAACAAAACAAAAAACTTCCCATGCTGTATAATGGTGTGTGTGTGTGTGTGTGTACACAAGTATACATATATACATATAAGTTCACACACAGAAAACAATATGTGTGCTATTTAAGTATATATGTTTATATGTGTGTGTATATATATGTGTGTGTGTGTATATATATATATATATATATATATATATATGGAATACTACTCAGCCATAAAAAAGAACAAAAATTCGCCACTTGCAGCAACATGGATGGACTTGGAGGGCATTATGCTAGGTGAACTAAATCAGGCAGAGAAAGACAAATCTTGTATGATATCACTTATATGTGGAATCTAAAAAATACAATAAACAGATGTTCTTAACTCTTAATCACAGTTAAAAACGCCCTGTGTACTTCCTTCTCTTCGTATTAGTCTTAGGTTTCTGCATTCCCACATTCAATGTTGATAATTATCCTCTTTATAAAAGAACAGATTGGTTTAAAATGGGTTTACTTGTGTCTCTTGGGGAACACTTGTGCACATTAATGTTATTTCTTAATATTTTCATAGAAGGAATCACTTTGAAATGAAAGTTGAGAGACATAACAGTAGAAACATCTTTCAATCAACATCATCTCTGTCTATATTCATTTATATAGTGAGACTCATT
This sequence comes from Delphinus delphis, assembly GCF_949987515.2. Lineage (NCBI taxonomy): Eukaryota > Metazoa > Chordata > Mammalia > Artiodactyla > Delphinidae > Delphinus > Delphinus delphis. The sequence continues at coordinate 87,049,158 of NC_082695.1, forward strand.
TGATTAGTCTGATCATTTCCACTTGTGGCTTGTTTCTACAGCGGACTAAATTCTGCACATAGAAAAGGAGCAATTAATTTGTCTTTCAACATCATTCTTTTTACGTGTGTTTCTTCAGAGTAGTTCAAACTGTTCCCGACATTATGGGATAATTGTCTTTAGGCCCATAATCTAGGTTTGCCCTTTGACCCCCCCCCCAGTGGATGCTAATGCTTGAGTTTTGAAATGACGACTCTCCTCTTCTTTTACCATAAAAGCCTCGGGTTGCTGAATAGATGTTTTTGGAAAGTTTCCAGGAACAACTATGGTTTTCTGCTGTTGTGGCCTATACTGCTTTGCATCACGTTCTAGGATGTGGCCTCCGGCTGGCTTCAGACGCATTCGATAATTTCCGTTCAAATGCAGACATGCATCCTGACAGCCTCCCATCCTGAAACACTGCAGTGTCCTCAGCTCCAAACTTGGAAATGACTCACTGCCAGCATCACACCGACAGACCCGGGGATGGCAAACGTTCCTCCACTTAAGATTCAGCACTTTAGTGGCATTTTCATTTTCTTGATTTTCTTAGTGTCTCTCTGCAAAGAGCAGAAGCCCACCCTAGTCCTTACGCAGTAGAGCACAACGTAAGCACAAATATCCTAACTGAATTCTGTCGACATTATCTGTGCTTGATTATTTTATCCATTATGCTGATTTAGTAAAGACTTTGAGCCGTGAGTTATATAATCCTGAAAGCAGTAACTCTAGTGGTTAAGCAAGGACTGCAGTCGTTTATTTCCTTCGATGATGAACATCAAGGTCAGGAAGGAGAGGCTGTGGACCACCTACCCAGATGCTTCATTCTAAATAGAAAATATTCGAATATTTTCAATACATTAGTGACAATAGTGAATTCTCACCTTATAAGTAGAAAGGAAAGGGGGTTGGTGATGGATGCATCTGTTTTTAGCAGTCAGAGAATGGATGGTTTTGTATTGTCTGCATGACTCTACGTACTTATTTTATGAGTCAAAATGCTCAGTTACGAATCAAAGCTCTGTTGATATGAACATACAGCCTTGCACCTGATCAGTTAACAATACACCACTCAACAAACTCAACCGACGAGATAAAAGAAGCAGTCGTTTCCACTTACAAAACAAGAATAACAGCAACTAAAAATTCCTTGGCCACTGTTGGGGCTCAGGGCAGGCCACCCCAAAACATGCCAAGTGGCATACTGATTATTTTGGGTGAAAGCTACTTGAGAAACAGCCGATACAGAAGGACACTCTGACCCTCCCCTCTGTCTCTCTGAAAACAGGAAATAAATCTCCCGTGTGAAAGGTACTCTCTCTAGCAGCAGGTAGAGAAGCATCCTTATTACCAGAGATGGGGGATTTCGGGCCAAGAAGTCTGTACAAACAAAACCTGTTGCTTCTTTATTCATTTACTACCCCAAGCCCTCACTCTGTTTAGAGTCTTACTAATTAAACCCCAAGCCTAAATTTCTTTGTTCTGTCAATTCCTCACGCATTTCATCTTTCTTTTTCAAAAAATGTATAAAAGCTGGCTGCTTTGGCCACATTTTAGTTGCTATTTATTGGAGATCTCCAGGCACACAGATTAAATTTCTTTTCTTCTGTTAATCTGTCTTGTGTCAATTTAATTATGAGAGAAGCCAAAAAAACCAAGGGGACTAGAGAGAGACGTTTCCCCTCCCCAATGCCACTTAAGACAGCAACGGTAATAAACTGATTTATGTAAAGCGTCCTTTGGACACCAACTCTGTGCGTGCAGACGCCCTGTGGTAGGTTAGATTGACAATATTTGCAAGTGCTGCAGAGCAGCCCGATTTCTTAGAAAAGTCCTTAACAAGATGTTTTGGTAAATGTTAGCAAAGTAATCATTTCAAACAGAAATAGCAAATATTGTCAAGCCTAATTTTTTAGTACTTAACTGGTGTGAAGACTGTATCAAAAGTACAATTGAAAGTTCTTAGAATTATGCATGATTTGACCTTAAAAGTTGAAGGGACGCATTGCATCTTCGCATCCGGAGAATACGTGTGGTCCATTGGCATGTTTCAGGTCATATTTTGATGACTTCTGCTCTAAGGCACTGTTGCTGTGTGACCTTTCCGTTAGTTTGCAAAATCTGTGACAGCCTATTCGGATCTGCTCTTTTATGTCCACATATTTGATAGAAAAGAACACTTTGACCCAGACACTTAAAACTGGGGAAGAGGGCTTCCCTGGTGGCGCAGTTGTTGAGAGTCTGCCTGCCGTTGCAGGGGACACGGGTTCGTGCCCCGGTCCGGGAAGATCCCACATGTCGCGGAGCGGCTGGGCCTGTGAGCCATGGCCGCTGAACCTGCGCGTCCGGAGCCTGTGCTCCGCAATGGGAGAGGCCGCAACAGTGAGAGGCCTGCGTACCGCGAAAAAAAAAAAAAAAAAGCCTTGGGGAGGGGACAGTTGATGTGAAAAGCGATACTTGCACAGCAGGGCAGGTGAGAGACCAGCAGAGGAAGTGAAGAGAGTGGGTGAGGTCAAGGAGCAAAGAACCTTATGACCGACTGTATTTGATCAGAGGGGCAGACAGATCCAAAGGGAAAAAACTGTCCCGAAGTGAAAACAAGCCACCCGTCTCCTCGACGCACCCCTTCCGCCGCAAAGTAGGAGAGAAACGCAGGGAAAACATAGACGGTGCGGACAACTCTTCGTGTACCGGAAGCCGACCAGGGCTGGCCTCCCGTCTTCTGCGCTCTGGCTTGCGCTTATTAGTTAAGTAAGAGGTGCTCACAGCTGCTCCAGCGTGTGGCCAGGACCCGCCGAACACCGCGCGCCCGCCTCCTGCATCGTTCTTTCCTCTCCCCCAAAGAAGCCTACGCCGGAAGAAGAATGCTTCTCTCATAATTGTATGTCCTCCTAAAGTCTAAGAAAGTATGTGAGAATCTAATTACCCCTGAATGAACTACTCTAACTTATTTAGGGAGAAAAATTGAATAGACTGGAACATTCTTTGGACGGAGTAATGTTGATAACTACAGGTTGTCTTGATTTATGACACACTTGGAGCCAAAACATCCTTATTATTTCAAGATAAACATGAATATATCTCTGCTTTTATTCTCTAGGAGGAAGAACAATGATAACGTACTAGGAACATTTTCATAAATAGTTTGATATCTCACCTACCTTTTAAATCCAAATCTTGAAGTCTACATAAACACAATAGAGTTTTATAAAGATGCTCATGTGGGAACAGTTCAGTGCATTTCTAATGGAGTGGAATACATTCATCCCTTCCAAAGGCCTTGCAAGCTTTTCGTGCTGCAACACTTACTCAGTCATTAATTTACCAAGTAGCCACTGAGCTCCCCGTGGCTTGTTCGAAACACCCCGTGAATCATTTGTTCAACTGTAACATGTAGCCAATTTGTTCAGAAGTGTTGTAGGTATTCGCTCCATGTGGTATGTTGTGCTGAGTCATGGGCTATAAATTTTAATAGGACTCGGGTCCTGCCGTTAAGAAATGAACAGTCTAGTCCATGTCTCATTTTATTCCTTTTACTTGAATATCCCATGGCAAGTTGGAGGTAAATATGTTGAAAAGACATTCATTTCTCAGGACACAGAGAATTCCCCCCAAAAACCAATTAAGACTCAAGTTTAGCTTACAGGTGTATGTAGCCTCCGTGAGTCGGTAAAGACCCCCAAACCGTGACACCGAATCCCGGGAAATAAAGAAAAAGGGATGAGGGTGCTGCTGCGTGTTCTCACCTCACCCTTTTATCCACGCGGCTGCTGCTGTTACTAGTACTAACACTTGAATGTTGCGGTCCCTACCTCAGGCGTTGGTGATAACATTGGCCCTTCCTTTAGGAAATTTACCCTGAATTGCTCTGGGAGTACATTTAGCAAAGTAGAATATAAGAGGGACGATGCATGGCCAATTCAAAATTATATCCTGGAGAGGGAAAGACTAAGGAGCTAAACCTTTTCTCCATACTGGGTTGTTAGTGCAGCTGGGCACGTGGACCAAGGCCCCTTGCGCTCCTGCACCCATGTGTGCTCCGTATTTATGCTTCGCATAATCATCAGAATCATCCGTATCCACAGACACGTGTACACACGTGGGTTAGCGTCCACACCCGCGCTCCACGGTCTGTCAGCTGAGAGGCCAAGAGGCCCTAGAAGCAAGACAATTGGCCTGAGATGGCAAGGCCCCCTGTGGTCCGCCCCCCAAAGCCCGTCGCCCACGCCAACCGTGAGAACTTCCGGCAGATCCGAAGCCAGGGATGTTCTGATCGGTTCCCAGAAATGTCAAGGTCTTAAAGGACAAGGAGAGTCTGAGAAACTGTCACAGCCCAGTGGAGCCTCAGGATGACCCAGTGTGGTGCCCGGGGTGGGATCCTGAGACAGAAAGAGGATGTTAGGGGGAAAACTGAGGCGTGAGCATGAAGCGTGGACTCTAATAAAAACGTGTCAGGGCTGGTCCATTAACTGTGCAAATGTACCGTGGAATTAAGTTGTTAGTAATAGGAGAAGTTGGCTTGGGGTCTTGAGAATTCTATGCTGTCTTCACAATTTTTCTGTGAATATAAGTCTATTCTTAAATTTCAAAGTTTATTAAGAAATAAAAAATGTATCATGGTCATGATTTAGAATATTATGATCTGTTTAAGAAATATACTAAGTATTTATAAAATAATATGATGTTGGGATCTGCTTTAAAACACATGAAGGGTGCTGTATGTAAGGATGATAAATGACGCAAGAATAACAAAATGTATTGTTGAAGCTGAGTGATGGGGCTCCTTTAATTATCCTTTCCACTTTTGTGAAAAAGTATTAATATAAAAATACAAAAACGTTAAAAATGGAAAGGCAATTCCCAGAAGAAATATTGTAAATGACGAATAAGCATATGGAAAAATACCACTTCTCATAGAAAAATTGTGGAAACAATCCAAATGGTCCTTATTAGAGTGATTGAGACATCCATTACAATAATACCATACTATTACATAATATATATGTGTGTGTGTGGATATATATAATAAAGGTATAAAGTATAAGGAAGATTGCATAAGTATATACACTGACATGAAAAGATACAAAAAATATTTTAAGTGAAAAAGGCAAGATACAAAACAATTCTTAAAGTATGAGGTATTATATTTAAGAGAATATGCATCATAAACTATTTGTAATTGTAATACATCAAATTGTTACCGGTCTTTGGGATTAGGATTAGAAGGAATCAGATTTTGTCCATGATGAATTTGAGTTTCCATAAAATAAATGGAATTTCAAAGCTTAAATAAATGGAATTTCAATTAAAATACAAAAGAAGACTTGTTTATTGAAATATTATTTATTATAAAAATCTGCAGAGAACTAAGACATTTGACAAAAATGAAATGTGCAGCTAGTAGACGTCTATGTATTAAACATGGGATGGAACTGTGAACAAGATAGACCCTGACCAGTGGCTGATCCGACAGTTTAGTGGAGAGATGGAGATTCATAAAAGATACCCCTAGGTGTGCGTTGGTAAGTTATGTACTACGAGGAAGAAATATGGGACAATGAGAGCATATGTCAGGGGAACGTGACCTTCTCTGGGAATAAAAGTCTTTTGTGAGGATGTGAAATTGAGCTGACACCCGATGTTCAGGCAGTACCTTCAGGCGGTGTTTCTCGAAGTGTGGTTTCTGGAGCAGCAGTGGCAGCAGAAGCATCTGGACAGGTTCCAGCGCCTGGAACTTCTTAAAATTGCAGACTCTCAGATCTGACCCCAGACTCAGGGATCTGCAGCCCAGGACGGGGCCGCTGTCCTGTGTCCTACCATCCAGGGGATTCTGATGCACGGCATGGTCTGAGAGCCCCAGGCTTAGGAGAAGAGTCTAGGCCGAAGATAGACAGTGGTCCAGGCAGCAGGTGCATGCGATGTTAATGGTCAGATGGGACGGACAAGCATTAGAAAGGGACGGCAATAAAGCCAGCCCTGCTGAAACAGAAAGAAGGACGACTCAGAGACTGGATTCTGGAGAAGATGGCGGGGCCATGTCCCTCAGGGACCCCAGGCCATGTTAAGCCCCGTGGGTTTTATTTTAAAAACAATAGGAGAGCTACGGGAGGGGGAACAGGTGGTGTGATTGTTGTTGGTGATGATGATATTTTTTAAAAAGGAATAGGTCAAAAACTATTAATTACTTAAGAAGAAATATTGTTTTCAAAATCTTAGTAATCTTGTGGCCTTTTATAACCACTGCACACGTAAAAAATCTTTAGTGTTTTTGTTGCACCTGTCTGTGAAGGTGGTCTAAAAGACCTGTGCCGTGTACATTTTAGTTGAGCACATCTCTGCTTCCTGTTTCAGACTCTGAATAAAGAGGAGATGATTCATTTGACAGGATCTAGCAACAATCATCCTCTCGGTTTTGATTACTTATTATGAACTCTATTTTAATTTTTATTTTATTTCTTAAAATAAATTTATTTATTTATTTTTGGCTGCGCTGGGTCTTCATTGCGGCGCGCGGGCTTTCTCTAGTTGCATCGAGTGGGGGCTACTCCTCGTTGCGGTGCGCAGACTTCTCATTGCGGTGGCTTCTCTTGTTGTGAAGCACGGGCTCTAGGGGCACAGGCTTCAGTAGTTGTGGCACGTGGGCTCAGTAGCTGTGGCTCGTGGGCTCTAGAGAGTAGGATCAGTAGTTGTGGCGCACGGGCTTAGTTGCTCCGTGGCATGTGGGATCTTCCCGGACCAGGGCTCAAACCCATGTCCCCTGCATTGGCAGGCGGATTCTTAACCACTGCACCACTAGGGAAGCCCCTGAACTCATTTTATTTTTAAATGTTGAACACTAATCTGTCAGAAAGAGAATTAAAAAGAACTTTCTCATTAGATTTAAATCAGGCATTTAATTTCATCATGCCCTAGTTTTATAATTAAAGTGGCAAAAATCCCTGTGAAGAACACAAGAAAAAAAGTAAAGTCACTATTCAATTCACAGAAGCGTCTTTACACAGATAACCCTCCAAAGGGAAATATTAACTTCCATCATTACTCATTGATGTTAACGCATTGAATTCATGAGCATTTGGAAGTTTTCATTGTTATTTTAGTACCTCAGGGTATACATATTTCTTTCTTTCTTGGAATCCCTACAAACTATTTGAGCCAGAAAGGAAATTTCCCTTTACTCCCTACTAGTTTTACTCACCACCCTACCAAATACAGGGAAGGAAATACATCAAATAATTCAAAATTTGGCACTAATGCTATGTTATGTATCCAAAATTGGCAGAAACCTTGCATAAGATTTTTTTTATTCAGTTGTGTTGAAACACAATTTTTAAACTGAAAGTGTGTTAGTCACAAACAGACATCCTTCAGAGCCTAAACGTATGTACCATAGAAGCCTCGGAGGACCGGCTGACCACCTGCCGTTACTTGCCGGTGGGGAGGCAGAGGTGGCGCGGGGCTCGAGGGATGCCCGTGTGCTTAGGGCTTCCTGCATGGTTTGAGGCTCAGTGGAAAGATCAGAATCTGGCAGCTGCAGCCCAAACACCTCCTGTGCTTTTCATTGTAACATATTTAACTTTCTTTAAAAGCCCAGACAAAAGAGAGACACAGGCCGGAAGAGCAGTCTTCTCGAAAAGTCTCAAGAAAGGGGTGGCATCTCCTTTGCCAAGAGGCAGTTTCAGAGCCTTGGTATTGGAGAAGCTCTGGGTCTCGCTCTACCAGGTGGGGCGAGCGCTGTCTCCCTCTGCTGGGGCCCAACGTCAGAGTCCAGGTGCTGGGTGATTCCATTTCAGGTGAGAGCCGCTTCCTGGATTATAGTTGGCTGCCTTCTCTCTGGGGCTTCATATGGCCGAGAGAGAGAGAGAGAGAGAGAGAGAGAGAGAGAGAGAGAGACAAAAATCTGCAAGCTCGTTTTGCTCACCGCAGGACAGGCCAATGAATCGGAGATGAGGTGTTGAAGCAAGAAATACGGCTCTATTCAGAAAGCCGGCGGACCGAGAAGAGGGTGGACTGGTGTCTCTGAAAAACCATCTTATTGGGGTTGGGATGCCGGTTTCTTGTATAGCACAGAGACGGGTAGGAGATGAGGAAGCAAAGTAAAAAGGCCATATGTTTTGCGAATGTCCCCTGGAATGGCCAGCCTCGGGAAGGGGATGTGTTAATTTCTTCTCTCCTGCAGCCAGCCACAGGTGGACAGGGTCCGGATGTACAAAGGCACTTTGGTTTAATATTCAGGCAGAGGGGCAGGGTTCCCTGAGGCAGGCCATTATGTATGAGTATATAACAAAAGCAACGAAAAGCAAAGGTTAAAGTCAAAGACACAGATGAAACACAGAGTCTGATTTAGCTCTTTCCTGTTACATTACCTCCAAAACTCATCACGCTAATACATTTTTCCAGGTTTTTTGTTTGTTTGTTTTTACAATCTTGGACCAACATCTGTTAGGAGGGAGGCAGCCTGGAACGCTAAGCTGAGGACAGGGAAATGGTCCAGCCCCGAGCAACTCCCCCTGCGCAAGGACCTGTGGGTTAGGACAGGAAATACAGCACACGCGCCCTGCCAGTATTTGTAAGCCCTGATGTGTAGCATCCCTTTTGATCTTGACTGTGGGCATAGTTTAGAATGCACAGAAATATGTCAAATTCCTGAAACCTCAAATTCCTGTCCGGCTCTGCTCTCAATTGTCTGAAAATATTCAGAAGTCACCCAAACCAGACTCAGTTTCCTCACTAAGCATGATTTCCACACTTCCTGCTTTTCAGGGTACTTAGAAACTCTAAAGGAAGCCAGGCATGAGCTACAGGTTGGAAAGAAGAAGGGACCATGTGAGTAAGGTAACCCCATGGACCGCAGGGTCCAACTCGTCAGCCAGCAGCTGTCCAACGGTGTATTTCGTTTTTCACATCTTTGGACAAAGAGAGCTGGGAGATGGATCTTCTGTAAGAATGTTCCTGACATCCTGACAAACCACTCCCGGACTTAGCCAGCCTTCCAGAAAATATATTTTCGTGGAGAACCTGATAGCCCTTTTATAAGGCTTTTCGTCATTGTAGGATCAAACCTCTTTTCACAGTTAGAAGTGGCAGAACTCACAGCTGAATTTCCTTCTCAGTGCAAATGTTTGAAGAGCTTAACTTATTCTTTTCCAAACGTAGGATCTGACCATTTTTTTGACCGGTGCCCAAATGTGCAACTTATAGCCTGTTTTGCATAATATTTGAATGATTACTTAGGTATTCTATTTTCGTCTTTAGTGATGAAAGACTTAAGTTTGTTAGGAACTTCACAACTTTAAATTTGAAGTGCATCTGCACGCAAGAGAATAGCAGCTGACCAAATAGCAATCTGAGGTTTGTTCACATTCTTTTTTTTAAACACTTCTTAATGAATATTCAATGACATATTCAATGCATATTACATGGCCATTAATAACCAATTATCAACTCCACTATAATGTAACATGGGTACTTGCTAGAATTCTGCAAGAGGAAACAAAACATTCAAGAAAGTATTCAGAGCAAGATTCCCAAATTCAAGTGAGATTTGAAAACAGGTCCTTTATCGTGTTAAAGCAAAGTTGAACCCAGGGGCAATTTGACAGGATTGTTGAGGGCTGACTGTCTTACAGCAGGGTGGCCAAACCTTGTCAAAACTTTTCTGACAATTTGTTCCACAGTAACTTCCTTGCCTTGAAAGTTGTCCAGGTTAAAGTTATTGCTATCAAAGAAGTTGACCAGAAAAACTCTAGAAATATTTAAGGTTACGATTAGATGCTCTTCCAAACTTTTCACACTGAGTTGTTTTTTCCATTTTATTTTGAGCTTTGGAAAATGTATTTAATAATTATTTTTGAAGTATACTGAAAAACACATATGGTAAGAAGCCTGAAGCTTTTCTGATGGTGAATTATTCCAAATATGCGACGACTGTATTTAACTTTCATACCCTGGCAAACCTATCTTCATGTATTAGTCCCTCTAAGAGGCAAAGCTTACTGTTGATTCCTTGGGAGAATAATAACAAAGTGAGGCACTGGATCGTGATGCAGACCAGTAATTTCATCATGTTTTCTTAATGGTCCTTTTCTTTCAAAAATAAGTAGTAGTTGATTTTCCTTTTTGGAAAATTCTATGTAACACAATACACTCTCACTTTGTAAACTGCACGTGCTTCCTGGCCTTTTAAAAAATTCAGTGTTAGAATTATGCTTTCAAAGTTATCGACTGTCATGTTCTCCTAGAGAATTCTCAATTCACAAAGGCTTCATAGCTTTGTGTAACAAACTCAGTTACCTTTCTAGCTTTAAAGACTTTGAAGCCAATTGAGATGACAAATATAACTTTGAACCTTAGTAGCAGTGGCTGATGTAGCAGAAATAGAAATGAAGTGTCCCTCCACCCAGAACAAATCACCCCTTGTAGTATTTGCTTTTCAGAAAAAAAGCCGCGGCCCATAACCCAGAGACAAAAGGACCCAATTACCCGGCGGCCTGGCGCCAGCTGTGACTGTTTTGAAATAATGCAGGAAGAAGAATGCAAGACTTTCACTACTTTGATCCTTATCATATACCCTGGACTGCGAACCCCACATATAAAATCTTCTCCGATTCCCGAAGGGGGCTGGCCCAGTTCTTAAGGCGCTAGCCCGCTGTGTCTTCCCTGCTGCCTGGAAGAACAATAAAGCCATCTCTCTCTTCCTCCAAAATCTGTCTCTGTGTTTCTGTTCGGCATCCGTGCACAGAGAAGCCGAGATTTCGGCAATATGACGTCAAATGTTCACTTTTCTCTATTTGAATGGACCCAGGAAAAGTGGACTTGGCAAGTCTCTGTTTTGATGTTGCAGGTTCAGAAAGTTACAAGACTCAGATACGCTGTGCTTTCAATGAAATGCAGCTAAGAATCACAGCTAAACACAGTATCAAGAGAGATGGGCTTAGAGAGACCAAGCTTGGGAGGGAAACATACCTGCACTAGAAATGAAAGTGGTTTTCACCATAAAACTGAAGATTCATCCTGGAATAACAAGATAATTATGAGATTCTTAGAGCTGATCATCCAGTTTGGTTTATTTCTTATAAAATTCGCTTTTGTTTGTATTGTACCCACGATAAATGTTCCTTTTAAAAGATTCTACCTGGTGTGAAGCCCCGCAGACTCCCCGCCTGTCCTGAGAGGTGTGGGTGTGTGTGAGGCCTCCCTAACCGTGGATGTGGACCCTATCACGGACCCTCTATTCTCCGTGAACATGTGTAAGAAATGCAGTGTGTCTCTACTGTAGGGAAATCAAGAGCACTGGCTGAGCGCCAAGCGCTTCAGTGCTTAGAACGAGGCTTTCAGTCCAGGCTCATCCCTGGAACTTCCACATTTTTCATGCTGGATTTTTTCAGCTATGGGAGTGGATGTTACACCTTCACATTCCCCTCGATCCAAACCGGCGAAGCTGCAGCAAGAAGGCTATCATGCCCACTCCAGCTCAGACAGCCCATGTGCTGCCCCCAACCGGGAAGGACCAGCGCCTCCAGGTGGCCACAGCCCAGCTCAGACAGCCCATGTGCTGCCCCCAACCGGGAAGGACCAGCACCTCCAGGTGGCCACAGCCATGGACCAGAGTCCCCACCTGAGAGGAAACGTAGCTGCCCCATCTGATCAGACCTCACGCTTACCTGTCCCCTACAGGTGCCCACCTGTTTCAGAATCAGAGGTACCTTTGCCTCATAGCTTCTTATGGAACTAAACCCCTGGTTCCCAGAAAAGTATTGACTCTACATTGGCTGGGCTAGAAAATTACTGATGAGCTCTGGAAGAGGGTGGGCTTTGTAAAGGTGATGGAGGCATCCCAGAGGGCTCAGGAAAATGCAGTATGAAAACCTGTATCCTTTACATATGATTTGAAAACAAACATACTATTACATATTTGCACATGTGATAGAATATTTTTACAATAAAGCACAGGAAGGATACATAACTTCAGAAAAGTAGTTAATTATTAGGGGAAAAGAGGAGTACACAGATGTATTTGGGTCTTGGTTTGACAGTTAAGGGTTGATTTCTATAAAAAAATAATAAAGAAATAGAGCAATATAGAGCAATGATAATTTTTATTACATTTGGGTAATAAGAACCCCAACGTCTATTAATTTTGATTAGACTTTCAAAAAGTTTTAGTGCCTTAAAAAGACTAATCTAATGAGACAGTGCCAACTAGAAGACACTTTTTCCTTATTTGGGCAACACTGCTTGCGGGTACTTCATAACAATACTCTGAATCTTCAGTTTTCCTGTCAAGTTAATCAAATAAATTGTGCTTCAGTTTTAAAATCTTAAAAATAAAACTAAAAGTGAACTTATTAAGGTGAATTCTGGGGCTCAGTGTTCCCCTCAAGGGGCTGGACACCATCAGAACATGCCCTGTCCCACACTGGGCGTCACTTTGCATCTTTGGAGCAGCAGAAATGACTGTTTCACACCTTTTTATGCAGGACGATGCTCTGTTTCCATTGACCACCATGATACAGAACTCATTAGATGAAGGTCCAAGACTTCCACAGATTTCACGCGGGATCAACGAATTACAAGTTATTTAATTACAATTAAATATACTTTGGTGGATCTGAGAGATTTTAAATTACATTTCATAAAACACATCGACAATTTTTATCTCATAAAAAAAGTGAACACTTGATTTCCCGTTATTGAAGGAAACACAAAATACTGGTTTTTTTAGAAGGTGACCTAGTAAGAAACGTTGAGTCCATTTCACCATTTAGATAATTCATTTCTCCTGTTGGAATGCAGTTGATGGGAAGGCAATCTCAGTCAGTCTGGGAACTAATGTCCATGGGTCACCTCCTTCATGTCAAGCCCGAGGTCCTGGAGACCCTGGAACAAGTAACTCAGAGCTGCACCCTCCCCGCTGCCCCAGAGGTCACATTTCCGGAGTTAAAAGATGGGAAGTGCAGGCTGAAATGAACGGGGCAGCTCCCACTGTGGTGAGGCTGCCAGCGGGCAGTAGGGCAGTGGTCCTAGAGCCCCAGTGAGAATCAGGGTTACTGGCGGGTCGTTGAGGCACGGAGACTGGCCCTGCCCTCTGCTCACACCCAGAGATGAACGACACAGAGAGGCTTATACTCTAGTGGAAGGGACAGAAAATCAGCCAATGAACAGCCGTTCTTTCAAAAACACATACTTCTGTGTGCCCACCGCGAGCCTGGCACGACTGGGTACCCTGACACATAAAGACCTTCCTTATTTCTCAGCATGTTTATTCTTCACTGTCTACATTGTTAGACTTTCTGCAGCCCTTCACAGAGCACCTGGATTAGATTTTAGTCCTTCAGTGTTCAAAAAAAGCCTAGTTTATTGTTACATCCTTCTTGGGTCCTCTCTCTCCTGCTCTGACCATCCAGCCTCACATCCCCACACCTGGACGCAAGGCGGACACTGTCCAGCATAGGGGCTGAGGGATGGGCACCCCTCAGCAATGGAGGAGGAGCCCTTCGACTCCAGGGTCGTACACTCTTTCGCTCTTGATTTTTGTCCCGTGAAGATTTTTTTTGCTAGAAGTGCCTTTTTCTAAATGCTGGGGGAGGAAGAAAAAGGCAAGTCATGAAACTGTGCAGTGTCACAGAGGCTCACCCTTGTTCGGCTGACACCTGTTGAAACATCCTTCTTTGCTGACACATCCTTAAGAAAAAAAATTTGTTGAATGCATTGAAATTGGGAACTTTTTTTGATAAAGGAGAAATAATAATAAAAAAACCTATAGATGCTTTATAAGACCCAGCACGAACGCGACAAGGAGCTACATTTGCACAACTCCTTGCACAAATTTGTACATTCTGTGCATTTTTCTCTTGGGGATTAATGGTGGGAAATACCATATAGTTGAACGTTTCCCAAGCTTCCAGAGGTAGCAATCACCTGGAAGAGCAATAAAAAAATAAAGATTCCCGGGCTTCCCTGGTGGCGCAGTGGTTGAGAGTCCGCCTGCCGATGCAGAGGACACGGGTTCGTGCCCCGGTCTGGGAAGATCCCACGTGCTGCGGAGCGGCTGGGCCCGTGAGCCGTGGCCGCCAAGCCTGCGCGTCCAGAGCCTGTGCTCCGCAACGGGAGAGGCCACAGCAGTGAGAGGCCTGCGTACCAAAAACAAACAAACAAAAATAAAGACTCTTGAGTGTGTCCCTTGGGGAGTCGAGTTCCATGATGTCTCTGGATACCCGCAGCATCTTCTTTGTGCCTCTTTTGAACCCTATTTCCTTGTCTTCTTTTATGGGCCTGGGAAATTATGATTATACTCTTCTTAAAAAATAGAATGTCCATCCAGTAGGTACTCACGGGATAAATAAAGTCACCAACCCCAAATGCAACGCCAGGGTGCTAGGGGTAAGTCTAGCCCTACCTTCCTTCTCAGTGATGAGCCGACGCCCTGCCGTGATGAGCTCCGGTATGGATGGACATGGGGGAGGAGGGTCTGAAAGGCGTGTGCACGTTTGGAAGCCATTTTCCACAATGTCAGCGTCACGTGCCTGGAACTCTCCAGAGGATGAAGAGATAGAATAAATCCAGAAGGCAGATTGGCAGCTCATAAAGGGTCGTGGAAGAACGAAGACGTGTTAATGTCTGAAGGGAGGTCTAGGCCACGGTGTTCCCAGATGGTCAATGGGCTGCATATCGCGCTGTGGGTCTCAGCTTGACCATGATCCTTTGGGGGTACCCCGATGACTGTCACTGCATTAATGCTGGGGACAGGCTTTCTGGTTTCCAGGATGCACATTTGAGGCTCCCAACACATTCTTGTGTTTCTGTCCAGGAGAAGGAATATCTCCGATCATCAAATTAAATCCAACAAATATTTATTGAGGTCCAGTTACGTGTGAATCATTGTGCTGGGCTTGTAGACATGAGGAAAAGAGGCAGCCATATCCTGGTGGAGCTCACAGTTCAGTTCAGAAAATAAACTTCAGAATTCCCAGGAACTCAGATCGTTTTGGGCATGTATTTTGATGTGTACAATTATTTGTAGAACAACAGCAAAAGAGGAGATCCAACAGGATATATACCTTTATATTGACGGTTTCCTACTGCCTTCACTGAAAGTGGGGTCCGGCTGCTCGTCGCTCAAAAGCCAATAAAGGGGCCAGTGGTGGAAAGGAAAGTTTGCTTTATTTCGGAGGCCGGCACCTGGGTGGGGGGAGGGTGGACTCATGTGGAAAGGCCGACTCCCCGCGCACTGACGCACAGTGGGCAAGAGCTTCTATAGGCGGAGGGAGGGGCTACATACAGAGACAGCGCAGACAGCTCTGACAGCCATCTTGAAATTTGTCGTCGGTGTTCTGACCAGCATCATCTTGATTGCTTTAAGTACAGCTAATCTTCCGTTCCAGGGTTGGTTTGTTCCCATTTCTTTGAGACCAGTTCGCAGAATTGTGGCAGCTTAGGTCATGGCTGCGGTCTGGTCATCACGTAGTTTAACTTCTTCCACCTGGTGGGGCTTTCAGTATCTATAAAACAGCTCAAAGGACATGGCTCAGAATATTACCTAGAGCCCTTGAGGAGGAACTAAAGGTCCTTGACTTTGCTTAATGACTGCACTATTATCATTTAGTCTTGCTGGACTGTTTTCCTTTGTTTCTGCATTTTCTCACTTCTCTGATTAAACTTATTCTTTGGCTAAAGTTTTTCCACAGACAAAAGGCAGGCTGAGGACATGGTGGGCAAGGACCAGAGGGTCCTGCTTCTTTTCAAGAGGAGAATGGCTACTTGTAGACGGTAGGCCTTTTCCTCAGTAAGAGGGTGACCACGATTAGAGAAACCAAACCAGGGTTATCACCCGGGAATGAGACAGCCGGGGTGGAAGTGGAGGCAGTGGCAGCTTGAAGGTGCCCTGGAAGCATTCAGAGGGGAGAATTTTGGGGAAAAGGTACATTTAGTAGGGAATCTGTGTTCTACAATATAATTCGTTGCCTCTTTGATCTCCCCTCTAGAAGTGCTTGTAAAAGAATCATTTCTCAGTGATGTCTTATAGGAGTGGATTTTCTTGTTGAGGAGGAAGAGAATTGCTGAGCTCTGCTCCAAGGCAAGTACGGGAAGAAAACCAGACGTTCTCACTTACATAGACACTATCCGCATAAGTACCATCATTTGTTCCACTCGGAAATATATAAAAACACATGCAAAGGGATAAACTCCGTGCCATCAGAAGGTCCAAAGTACGTTTCTAGAATTGGAGATTTTTGTACAAACTCTAATGGAATGATCAGTAATAGAACGAAGGCTCATTCCTCACGGAACAGCAAAATTCATTTTATCTGAGAAAAGAATTCCGGGGAGTTTCATTATAAATTTTCCTTTGTGCAAAGTTCTGTTTTCTGATTGACGTTGGCCGTGGGTCCCTACTTAAGGCTTGTTTAAAATCTGGTGTCTGGGTTCAGATACAGGCTCCAGTGTGGTCTTGGAAACAGCTCTCCTAAGTTGTACTTCTTCAGAGGCTGCGAGCCAGAGCTCTTTATAAATTAATTTAGAATACTTCCTTTTTCTGTTTTGCAAATCACCATGGTTAAAAATGGATTAAATGGATGTCATCAGGATACTCGAACGTTTAACCCGCTCTTGAACTGAGAGGGTGCTGTTACTTCTCCCATGCCCTCTGACACAACAGAAATTCCATAGAATGATCTATTTCACAAACAACAAAGTAGAGAGAAAGACGACTGAAAATCACCGACTTTGGTTTTGTCTAGACTTCTGACTCCAAATTGAATAAAAACAATGAGGCTTTGTAGAGTCAGTGAGTGTCCCTGAAGGGGGGGTGGGGAACTCCAGAAGCCCAGGAAAGCCCAGTACCCACCCCCGCCGGGATATCAGCTACCACCCACCCTGAGCCACACTGCCCCTTCCCACCCTCGAGAGAGAGTCAAAAATACGGGTGGAGGTGAGCATTTTTTTTCTTTTTTGCTCTGTTCTTCTTCTGGGAGCTGGGCACGCTCTCCTCTGGGAGCTTGTCGTCTGCGCCTGGAGGAGGCTCTGGCTCAGAGGCCCCTGCAGCTCCCAGACAGGGAGGGACAGGAGGGGAAGGGAAGCAGTGGACTCAGGGCACGTCCCCCCTCGGGCCTGAGTCCCCTAGGCTGCCTCTGGGGGGCGGGGGTTCCTGCACCAGCTGGTTGCGGTGCCCGCAGGGCTTTTCCTTGTAAGGAGGGAACCCGCGGGGACAGGGGATACCTTTGGCAGAACTGGAAGTTCTCTCTCGATTTTGAAATTAAGAGGTTGAAAGCATCAGCAGGTACAGGAGCCAGAGAGGAGGTGAGGACAAGACGGGAGGGTGGCCAAGGCCCCACGTACTGACCAGGGGACCCCGGGGCCGCCAGGGAAGCTGAGGGCCGCTGAGCATGGGGACCAGGTGTTATCGAGGACCCCAAGCTTCGCGGTGACGTCTTGGCCGTTCAGGGCACACGGCCAAGAAGATGTGGACGGATCAGCCCAGGCTTGGAGTTCTGCCTGCTGCTCGTGATAACAGGCCCGCGGGGCCAGGGGTTGGTGAGAACAGCTGTATCTGGATTTTCACGGGGCACATGTGCGATCACCAGATGACGTGTGCTGATTTCACTTTGGAGAATCTTCATTTCAGCGCCGTCTGCGTTGACTTTTCTCCAGTCTTGATATTTAGAGCATACACGGGCTGTTGGAACACACCTTTAGAGAAAGGCACTGTGAAGTTGGAAAGGGGAAGTGTTCCGCAGGGATCTGGGAGAAGGAAGCAAAGCTAAGCCCAACGAAGGCCAGAGCCACGGCTCCCCCCGTCCCGGTCGGGTCCAGGATCGGCGGGAGGCTTAGCCCAGGCCAAGCGGGCAGGGACACAGGTGTGTGAGGCACCGGGCAGTTTACTCTGGGCATCTTCTTCTTCCTCCCGGGAGGACCTCGGCCTCCAGGACCCCGAGTCTCCCCCTGCATCTCCCACTGGGCCTTCACGTACCAGGTGCTGCTACATCTTTGCTGAACTGAATTCCACTGGAGGAAGCTTCTGGAGAATTTTCCCAGAAACGAGAGGGGGGGCAAAGGGACGGACATTTGACCAGAGAGGCACATTTTCTGGAAGGTTGTGGAAATGAACAAAGAACCTCAAGGAAGTCATCTTGCCCGTAAAATTCTGGGCGTACGGTTCATGCTCACCCAGTGCCTGGCACTCCTCCCTGAGGGCTGTGCTGTGAGCATCTCTAGAAGCATGAGAGCAAAGCGTAGGCTACTGCCTGATGTTTCCAAAGAGGCTCTTGTTCCTTTCTGATTGGCTGTCTTAGTGCTTCTGTTTCTAAAACACTTACCATTTTTTGAGAATCCAATTTATTTTTTTCTGTGGAAACAAGCATATTCAAAAATTCTAATTACCTCTACTAAAGTGGCTAAAATTCCATTTAAGACCATAGTTTGCTTACCTAAATGCATGGGGTAAGCAGCGATTACATTTTATGTGAAGTAGCTGACCTTTTACATGCACAAAAGCGTGAGGGATGGATAATCCTTCTCAGAGCCCTGAGGTTCCTCAAAGATGTGGAGCAGGAAAGCAGGTTGAAGAATCAAAGCAGAAATGGCCCAGCTGGCTGATGTCCAGTGAATCCAG
Source organism: Delphinus delphis (assembly GCF_949987515.2). Taxonomy (NCBI): domain Eukaryota; kingdom Metazoa; phylum Chordata; class Mammalia; order Artiodactyla; family Delphinidae; genus Delphinus; species Delphinus delphis. The sequence goes on from NC_082695.1 coordinate 87,067,783, forward strand.
AGGACTGAATCTCGCGCGGTGGAAACCAGAAGTCAGGCGGAGCAGAGGAACGATTTCTCCCGCCCCCTCCCCCATTTATCTCCCGTCTGACCCTCCTGATTTACAGCCAGGACTTAGGGGAGCACAGAACATAGGGTAGATGGAAACTGTCAGGCAGGGAGCCTCGACCAAGTCCCCATATGATGGAGAATTTCTCTCCGCTGTGACACTGAGAAACGGCCTTGGCATGCAGGAAAGAGAAAAGACCACGGTGTCAAAATAAAACCTCCCGAGTAGTGTCTGAGATTTCAATTCTCAAATGCCCGAAGAATTAGTAATTGCTTTACTGTTGAGGAATGAGATCTGACCAACACAGTTCAAGGTCACCGGGAAGCTCCGAGCATCTGAGGACAGTTGACTCACGCTCGCCAAGACCACAATTGCTTGGAAAATTATTTCACCCAATAGCATCTGGCCTTTATGAATATGGATACATTATGTTTTTTAGTGAACTTTAATGCAGAAAATACACGAAAAGATTTGTACAACATTTCTGGTGTTTTGAACGAATTGGAAATTGAGTACTCATAGGGAACACGTTTTCCATCAGTTGTATATGTGTGACCTAATTTATAACAATAAGTACGATATCTATTTAGTCTATGAATATCTGATTATGGTTAATGTGGAAAGATACAGATTGACTCTTGTCCAGTTAGATCGGAGGGCGCTGGGCTTCTCGGCAGAGAAAGCCTTGCACATTGATACCCCACCTCTCAAACTGCATTTGCCGCCCCTGGGCTTGACCCGTGATGCTAATGAAGTTCGTGGCGAATGACAAAGCAAGCGAGCGATAGCGAAAGTGTTGGAACCAAAAGGATGCTGTTGTGTTTTTTTCAGCATCTAATGTGCATGGCTTTGAGTGAAGACGACAAAGTGAACAGGGACACTGAATAATTCCTTCCTAAATGGCCTGTAAAAGTCCTTTGAAATTGTCAGAAGAAAATAATACATTTCTTAGCAACCGCAGTAAAATGCAAGAAATTAAAAGACTTGAAATTCTCAGAAACGACCCACCCCAGTTTCCTATGGGTACGTTAAGAACGGAGGCCGCTCCACACAGAAAGTGCTGGTTTTCTCAGTTCATCTGAGGAACTGAAGTCTCTCCCCAGTCTTGTCCACTCCAGGGCATGTTCAGTTTTAGGCTCCATTTCCAGCAAATTCCTCTGCCTGGTGAGCAGCAAGCACTTCTTCAGCCTGGGGCTTGGTTACTCTCATCTACCTGCTCGGCCTTCCCCCCAGGGCTGGACAGGAGCCTCTGCACCTGAAGGGTTTGTGCTGAAGCCTAGGTCGGTCAGCGTCCAGCCGCCCTGCAGTGCCGGGGTCGGGAGGGCATGAGGATGAGGGTGCGGGCAGTGGGGGAACGGGAGAGGAAGCACAGGAGAGAAGGAAGTGGTCCTGCTGCGGAGGATGAGGGAAAGCATCTCGGGTGTAGATTTCCTGTAAGAAGTAGCACCTGTGATGCAGATGCAGAGAGCAACGCCATTTACCGAGGTCCAGGTATGCGCCGGGCACTGCCCTACCCTCCATATACATATGGCATCACTTCATCGTATCAACGAGCTTTTGAAGTATCCGCTCTTGTTGGGGCTGGAAATTCACATTTGAGTTGTCTGATTGCATGATGGAGAAAGCGCATCCCAGACAAGGGGAGCTGAGAGCGCGGAAACGGAATTCAGCGCGTCCATTGTGGACACCTCAGACGGCAGGTGTGACCGGAAGGCAAGAGTACTTTTTTATTAGAAAGTATAATAATGCTTAGTGCATTGGCAAATTAAAGGGGGAAAGACGGCACTTATATCTGAAGCATAGGTTCTAATTCAGCAGCCATTTCTAATAAAAACTGTTAAATAAAAGAGGAGTGGAGGGAACTTGCCTACGTGGGCTGAAGGCTAAGGTAAGTCACCCGTAATCATAACATGAGACCAGCAGTTCTCACCTGGGCTGCACATCTTCTGATCCCCCCGAGAGGCCACCCACGGGCCAATTGCAATCAGGGTCTGTGGAGGTGGGAGCCAGGCATCCCTGTCGGCTGAAATCTCCTCACGTGATCGCTGTGTGCAGAGGAAACTGAGCAGGGATGGTCTGGTGTGTGTGTGTGTGGGGGGGGGGGGGTGAGTCCGAATGGCAGCAGCATCAAAACCGGGGGGCTTTTCAGTCTAGGGTGTGAGCCAAAGCCAGGGTCCCGAGTTCCCCACTGTGGGTCCGTGCAGGAGTCAAACCCAGGAGGTGGCCCAGGACATCCTGATTTGTGTTACTGGGATGTGAGTCAGTTGGTTGAGGGTTAGAAACACTCAGGCAGATTTCATCCAGGGCTCTTGGGAGCATCACTGCAGGAACCACAGCAGGGAGGGACCCGGCCAGGTGGAAGGCTGGACCGTGGGCTCGGCACTTGGAAACGTGTCCCCTGTACAGAAAAAAAAACAAAAAAACAAACAAACAAAATAACAAACAAAACACAGTTCATTTCCAATTCTACCATGCAGCTGAACAGGCTGTGGCTTCACTGATGCCCGTCACGAGGATTAGAGGACTCCCGGTCCCGGGAGTGCCGGGCCCTTTTATGCCTGTGGGATTTATCTTGACTCCTACTTCTACTTCTGTGACTACGCCCCTCAGAGCGCCCACTGTGCCGGCTGCAACGTGCGTGTGAGCTTCGACCTCCGTCTCTATGTCTGTTCCTGTCTTCTCGCTCTTCCCTCCTGCCTGATGACTTGTGTTCGTGCTTGGGCTTCTTCTTCCTCGGCTCCCGGTCTCGGTCCTCTGCTCCACCACGGCAGGTCGTCCTGATCTCAGGGGAGCTGGGCTGGGGCTTCCACACCTCCCTGGACTCCGACTTCTGACCCCTCTCTGAGTTCTTGCCACTGTGCTGTTTAGAGCCAAGGTCACCCTTTTCCTTTATCATCTTGCTTCTGGGCGATGAAGAGGAGGCTGGCTGCTCTGCCTGTACCTCCTGGTCAGTCTTCTCTTTTTCTTTCTTTCTTTTCTTGGTTTCCTTTCTGTCTTTTTTGTGTTTTCTGGTGGGTCTGTCATCTTCAGAGCCCTCAGATGAACTCAGTGAGGGAGTGTGCGCCCCGCAGCCCCTCTCATGCAGCTCTCTGGTCACATCGTCCATTTCTTCTGAGTCCGTAGGAGGCCGATAGCGAGACACATGATCCACTCGGATAGCTCTTCCTTTGATCTTGATCCCATTAAAATTGTCAACAGCCAGAACTGTGCTCCTCTGGTCTTCATAGCAGAGGAAACAGAATCCTTTGGATTTCCCAGTCTTCTTGTCCCGTACCAAATTAATGTTAACAATTTCGCCATATTGTGAGAACACACAGATGATGTCCCCTTCAGTCAGCTCGTAAGGAAGCCCTCCCAAGAAGATCCAGGCGCTGTCCTTGTACTCGGAGTGCCAAGACGCCTTCTCTGCTACCCCCAGCCGGAGATCACGCTCATTCAGCTTGGTGATCAGCTTAACTTTAGTTAAAGGGTTCATCTCTGCGGGTTCACGCTCAGAAGCTAGCAACCGACTTCACGCTCAGAACCTAGCAACCGACTTCAGGCCCAGAACCTAGCAACCGACTTCACGCTCAGAACCTAGCAACCGACTTCACGCTCAGCACCTAGCAACCGACTTCCCGCCCAGAACCTAGGAAGCGACTTCCGGGAGAAGCCGTAAGACGCATGCGCAGCCCCGGCGCCACGCGCCCATTGGTCTCCAAGGAGCTTGCGCCGTTGATGAGTTTACGCTTAAGGAATAGTGTACTTAAAGTCTTGTGTTTATTGGGAGTTGTTTTAGAAATCAAGTGCGGATGCTTTTTGAATTTGTATTGTGGTCTTTGCTTAGAATTATTATTTGATTTTACAATGACTTTACATATAGATGCCTATTTCAGTACAGCTATGAAAATCTGCACTTTTTTGAATCTGTGATTTTCTGTGAGGTGGCCATAACAACAAGATTCTAACAAGAATAAGGTGCCCTGTCCCCTGATTTCCAATGAGGCTTGTGCTGTGGAGTTAAGGTGATACATACTCAAGACTGAAACCTATTTCCTGACCCCCTGTCTTTCTTCTGTCACCAGTTTCCCTTCCATTTTTCTTTATCATTTAGACTTTTGTAGTCAGGCTTCCACCTTGAGCTTGCTCTGTACTCCTGGAAGTAAGATATCTGGGCGTGTTTGGAGTAATAATGGGCCCCAAATCTGTGACCCAAGAGGCTCCACAGAAGTTCACACCCAGCGTACGGCTTGGTCCAGGAACGTGGCTCCTGGTGCCACAGGGGAAGGGCTTAGACACACGTGTCCTGGGGAAATCGGGACTGCAGGATGAAAGGCTTCTACTCAAAATCTCCATCAGACTTGGGAGCACGAGGCAACCGTGCTCTCTGGCCAATATAACAGAGAAACTCACGCGCTCACAGTTTTGCCACAGAGATTCTCAACCTGGCGTCCACAGGGTACCCCACCAGAGGTCTGTTCATAGACGTTTAATGGGGTCTGGAGACTAGGATGGGAAAAATTATATCCTTCTTTTCAGCAGTTTCAACCTGAAATTTAACTTTTCCTTCCATTGTGAGCATAGGAAAAAAATCCCAGTATCATAAGCAGCACCTATAACTTTGTTCCTAAAGGAAATTGCAGGTACATTTCTACCCCATTCCAAGTGTTAAAGGTATTTTATAACAGAATATCATTTACCCTCTTAGTTACTTCAAAGTCATGGTAGATGAGAAATGTACGGCTAGGTCTTATCCTGTAATGAAATCATCTGTTAATATAAAACATTTTTCTTTATATGTGCATAGCTGTAGTTCAATATAATTGGCTTCTTTTGTAATAATGTGGGTTTAAAAAAATGTGTTTAAAAACATTATTCCTAGAAAGGGTGTACAGGCTTCACCAGATCTTCAATGGGGCAGTTGTGCAAAAAGGTTCAGGACTCCACGGCAGCCCCAGGACCCTGAGCTCAGCTCTGTCATGTGTGTCTGCAGGTGGCCCTGGGAGCTCCACCTGCACCCACGCAAGGCCGGCACCTCAGGCGTCTACACCAGCAATGTTGGAGACAACCCCGACTCCGCGGTCAGGAACTGGAAGATGCCCCCTCATGGTAGCTGGAAACATCTGCTGCAATGTCAATAGATTGGGAACTTCATTAAGGTACCAGGTGATCAAGTTCCTCGACAACTCACATCAACAAAAAGAGGACAAAAGAGCCAGTTATCACACGTCTTTATGGACCTGTTGTTAACATTCAAGAGACATTACTTGGAAAGCTCGAGGTACATTCACAGAAAAGGGTTCAGCATGGAGCTGGGAGTCCCAGCTTAGTAAGAGACGCACGCGGAGTGAAATAATGCATTTAGTGTAAAACACCGGGTGTCATGTGCTGTCTTTTCCATACTTGTGCTTTTTTATGTAATTGTAATGATCACAGGCATCTGATCTTAGCTTCTGAACTAGACCTTAGCAAGGTCCCATGTTAACATAGAACTTTATAACAACTATTCTTACCGGTTGCAATAATAATAATCAGTGGAAATAATTTTAACTATTCTTCTAATAGTGAACATTTTGGTTGATTTCAAGCTGCTGTCGCTAAAAATGATATTCATTTTTAAAATTGAAATACAGTTGATTTACAATATTTTGTTAGTTTCAGGTGTACAGCAAAGTGATTCAGTTTTTTTATATATATATTTTTTCAGATTTTTTTCCATTATAGGTTATTATAAGCTGTTGAATATAGTTCCCTGTGCTATTCAGTAGGTCCTTGTTGCTTATCTATTTTATGTACTGTAGCTTGTATCCATTAATCCCATACTCCTAATTTATCCCCCTCCCCTTTCCCCTTTGGTAACCATAGGTTTGTTTTCTATATCTGTGAGCCTGTTTGTGTTTTGCGTATAGATTCAGTTGTATTATAAAAATGATATCCTTAAGAACATTTGTACACATTTTGGGCAGTATGCAAATTATGAAACTGTTTTACGCAAGGTGGTCCCAAGTAACATTTTTGCCACCTTGGGGCAAAATGATTAGGGTCATTCCTGATGTAGTTTTTAACGAACTTCCTGGGTTTTCATTATTAAAGTGAAAAAAAGAATTCCTTGGCAGAAGAAATAAAAATCAAGGGGGTTATAAAAAGGAAGGCATCCTAATTACATCATAAATCTTCCTCGGCTCTCTGCCGGTTAGAGAGACCCTAAGACTGATCAGGTCTTTTGTTCTGCACAGATAGTTTCTTGAGGCCTTGGGCCACATTCATAATCTCTCCCACTTGGCAGAAAGCAGCTGAGAACTCAGGGAAAGAACGTTTCATTAGGGCTGGAAAAGGGTCACCTCTTCGGAGGTTACCATAGACCAGGTAATCTAGCAAGTTTAAGGATTAGAGGCAACCTACACAGAATTTTTCAGTGGGAAAACGAGAAAGCAAGAGAGGAGGCCAGGGAAAGAGAGACGTGCAAAGAGGTTTAAGAAATCAGATAGTGTGCTTTTTTTTTTAGTAGTTAATTCTTTTTTTTTTAACATCTTTATTGGAGTATAATTGCTTTACAGTGGTGTGTTAATTTCTGCTTTATAACAAAGTGAATCAGTTATACATATACATATGTTCCCATATCTCTTCCCTCTTGCGTCTCCCTCCCTCCCACCCTCCCTAACCCACCTCTCTAGGTGGTCACAAAGCACCGAGCTGATGTCCCTGTGCTATGTGGCTGCTTCCCCACTAGCTAGCTACCTTACATTTGTTAGTGTATATATGTCCATGCCTCTCTCTCGCCCTGTCACAGCTCACCCTTCCCCCTCTCCATATCCTCAAGTCCATTCTCTAGTAGGTCTGTGTCTTTATTCCCGTCTTACCCCTAGGTTGCTCATGACCTTTTTTTTTTCCTTAGATTCCATATATATGTGTTAGCATACGGTACTTGTTTTTCTCCTTCTGACTTACTTCACTCTGTATGACAGACTCCAGGTCCATCCACCTCACTACAAATAACTCAATTTCGTTTCTTTTTATGGCTGAGTAATATTCCATTGAATATATGTGCCACATCTTCTTTATCCATTCATCCGATGATGGACACTTAGGTTACTTCCATGTCCTGGCTGTTGTAAATAGAGGTGCAATGAACATTTTGGTACATGACTCTTTTTCAATTATGGTCAATATACTTTTAACGATTTGTTTTTCCTTGGATAAGTCAGGCTAAGGATACAGCAGTCACTTCTCTGGGCAAAGTTAGGTTCATGGAAGAGACAGACTGATGTAGAAAAGTTACAATATAGGGTGTTAAGTCCTTTTACAGGGTAAGCGCTGGGCACGATGGCAACCTTGGCTGGCCACCCTGGCCGGTCCTGAGAGTCCAGGAGGAGAGGCTCCCTGGCAGGCAGGAGTCGGTGTTCGGGCCCCGGGGACCAGGGAAGGATACGGTGTGGGGTGAGCCCTGAGTCAGGAGGGGCACACAGGGGCAGGTGGCGAAGACCTCGGAGGCTGACGGCGCAAGCAGAGGAGGGCGGGGCTTGCATTGTACAGATACGGTTCGCGATGTACGGTGGACGCTGTATTCAGGAGCAGCTCGGGGGCTCTGCCGCAGCCATGGCTGCCCACACGTAGGTTCCCAGGGGCGCCACGCGGAGGGCACGGTAACCACGTTCGGGGAGGGAGGGCTAAGCCGGGTCCTGGAAAGGGGCTCGGGGGCGGGAGGAGGCCCCGTGTGTGTATGTTCTCCCCCCAGGGCTCATCTAACTCCAGGAAGGGGGCCGAGCTCCGCGCCCCTCCATCCTGCCTCTGCCCGCGGCGGGATGACGGGCCCCCTGCTCGCCTCCTTTCACCGGGGCGGGGCCCGGCGGTGGGCCCCCTCCGGCCCCGGTGGACCGGGCTGCGCGCCTGCGGGTTCGTCCTTGGCGCTTGGCTACAGCTGGTGAGCCTGCCAGACAGGCGTCCTGCGGCTGCGGAGACACTTTGCTCGGCCCTTCGTCTGGGAGCTGGGCACGCTCTCCTCTGGGAGCTTTTCGTCTGCGCCTGGAGGAGGCTCTGGCTCAGAGGCCCCTGCAGCTCCCAGACAGGGAGGGACGGGAGGGGACAGGGAAGCAGTGGACTCAGGGCACGTCCCCCCTCGGGCCTGAGTCCCCTAGGCTGCCTCTGGGGGGCGGCGGTTCCTGTACCAGCTGGTTGCGGTGCCCGCAGGGCTTTTACTTGTAAGGAGGGAACCCGCGGGGACAGGGGATACCTTTGGCAGAACTGGAAGTTCTCTCTCGATTTTGAAATTAAGAGGTTGAAAGCATCAGCAGGTACAGGAGCCAGAGAGGAGGTGAGGACAAGACGGGAGGGTGGCCAAGGCCCCACGTACTGACCAGGGGACCCCGGGGCCGCCAGGGAAGCTGAGGGCCGCTGAGCATGGGGACCAGGTGTTATCGAGGACCCCAAGCTTCGCGGTGACGTCTTGGCCATTCAGGGCACACGGCCAAGAAGATGTGGACGGATCAGCCCAGGCTTGGAGTTCTGCCTGCTGCTCGTGATAACAGGCCCGCGGGGCCAGGGGTTGGTGCGAACAGCTGTATCTGGATTTTCACGGGGCCCATGTGCGATCACCAGATGACGTGTGCTGATTTCACTTTGGAGAATCTTCATTTCAGCGCCGTCTGCGTTGACTTTTCTCCAGTCTTGATATTTAGAGCATACACGGGCTGTTGGAACACACCTTTAGAGAAAGGCACCGTGAAATTGGAAAGGGAAGCCTCAGAATCGACACTTTTTAAAAATCCAAAGCACGGGGCTTTCCTGGTGGCGCAGTGGTTGAGAGTCCGCCTGCCGATGCAGGCGATGCGGGTTCGTGCCCCGGTCCGGGAAGATTCCACATGCCGCGGAACGGCTGGGCCCGTGAGCCATGGCCGCTGAGCCTGTGCGTCCGGAGCCTGTGCTCCGCAACGGGAGAGGCCACAGCGGTGAGAGGTCCGCGTACCGCAAAAAACACAACAAAACAAACCAAAGCATGATAGCATTCTATTAGGAAGTTGTATTTCCAGTGAGAAAATTTTATTTCCATGTTAAATGAAATCCACGGAGACATTTTCCTAGAAAAGGAACACCTTTTCTGTGCTTTGTTATATATTATAGTCATAAAAGTTCAAAGAGTATTCAAGAACATTCCTGCTGATAAAAAGCTTATAGTTGAGTCTAAGAAGCAAAATATAAATCCATGATGAGTAAAATAACAAAATACCACAACATTCTTTCATAGACTCCCTGCCAGGTGAATCCCTTTGACATTAATTGCTTTAGCAGTTCATAAGGAAGGATTCTAGAAGGAAGTGGAATTTGAACTACACTTTGAGAGGCAGAGTTTAAGGAGACAGAGAGAAGTCAAGAGTATCCCAGGCAGGTGACGTGGCAGGTGTTAGAGGTGAGAAAGACCTGGGTGCAATTATAGGGAAGAAAGTGAACCTCTTTGGGATCAGGCCAGTAGGTCAAGCCAGGGCCAGAAAATGAACTCACTTGTCAGCTGATCTAAAGAACTAGAAGGGAGTGTGGCAATTTGGAAAGAGCCTCCAAAACTCAAAATAATGACTTCCTGGGCAGGACCTGATATTGGTTAGACGTGTGGGTAACCAGTGGCAGGTGAAAATTTTAGTCTTAATCTCTTCCCCTGGTAGCGCGTATATAATAACACCCATCTACCTGTCCCCTCCCTCCCCGGTGTCTGTGACCCTGAAATGAGACAATGCCTGTGAAAGATGCTTTAGGAGCCCATGTTGGCACATGTAACGTATCATATAGAAACTGAGACATCCATTAGATTTAGATCGGGGGACTTAGCGTCTAAACCCGTGCTGAGTAGATACGTGTGGATTCCTTTTGGAAAGGCAGGAAGGAGTCAGGAAGCTCCGCTACTCTTCAGTAACTCATCATGGGAAGCAAACAGCTTCTTCAGCTTCATGGTGGATGCTCACAGTGCTACATGGGCCACTGCAAGAACCAAAGATGTGGAAACGAAGTTACGTGGGTGAAACATTGCCACTGGGGAGGCGTGAAAGTGGTTTGGAAGACTTCTGATTGCGTGTTTATACGTCTTGGCATGTGTACAAAATGAGACGCAGCATTAACCAGAGCTGGCAGGACCTGCTCCAATCCCACCCAATGACACGCTGCTTATGGGGAGGAGAATCTGAAATAATTCTCCTCCCCGTGGGAGTTTACAAACACGGTGACCAAAGGGGAAAGTTTGGGGCGGGGGGGGGGGGATGAATTAGGAGCTTGGGATTAACACACACACACTACTATACATGAGATAGGTCAACAAGGAGCTACTGTAGAACACAGGGAACTCTACTCTGTTATTCTGTAATAACCTAGAAGGGAAAAGAATCTGAAAAAAGCTAGATATATATGTATGTGTAACTGAATCACTGGGCTGTACACCTGAACCTAAGACAGCATGGTAAATCAACTATACTTCAATAAAAGAATAAAATAAAAAAATATATATGTCTAGAACTTTTTTTATGGAATCCAAAGATGGGTGGGCTTATGCATTTTGTTTCTGTTTTTGGACCTTAGAAACACAGAATCGAGGTAACCAGACTGCTCAGTCCATGACTGTTACTGTCCTAACTTGCTTTGTTGTTCAAATTGTTGGCTCTAAGATTTCTTTCGGGTTCCTTTTATCTTCTCTTTCTCTCTCGGGGATCTTAATTGCTTTAGAGGATTCCTGTTTTCTCCATTCATGCCTCCATCTGTGTTTGCTTACTCGCTGTGACATGTTTGTGACGGTGGCTGTCAAGTCTTCATCAGATGACTGCAGCATCTCTGTTCCGATTGTTTCCTTTCATTCACCCTGAGATCTTCCTGCTTCTTGGTGTGATGAGTGATCACTGATGGAAAGCTGGGTATTTTTGGTGTTACGGAGTAAGAATCTGGGTCTCGTTTGTCTTATTTAAGCCTGTTCCAGCAGCTTCCTTGACACTAACTGGGCAGTGGAAGGGGGCCCCTGTCCTGTAACTGGGAGGCCGGGTGACAGTCGGGGTCCCACTCACCTTGGATGATTGGCAGGATGGGGGTGGGGTGGGGGGCTTTGTGCGGTGTGGTGGAGAAGTGGTTCTTGTCTGAAAGTGCTCTGCCTTGGGGCTGCTCCTTTCCTGGCCCTTCAACTAGAGAGAGGGCTTCTGCTGGGGTCTCTTGTTGGTACTCCTGGTTGCCTGTCTCTTCTGCCCCGAGTCTGGGAAGCATGGGGACCGCACCTTGTTTCATTCCTTGGGTCCCCAGGAAGTCTCCCTTCTACTGAGCCTTCTCATGCTTGTTTTATATATTATGGTCAAGGTTATTAGTTATACTTAATGGGTGGAAAAGAGGAAAAGTATGTTATTCCCTCTTCCCAGAAGGGAAATCCTTCTCACTTATTTTTTAAATTTCATTTTTACATTGTATTTCTATCCCTTAAACTGAATTGAAGTTCTAAGAGAATTATGGCAAAGGACCAGGAATGTCCAAATTGAATCTCAGCCCAATCGCGGCTTCAACCTGAGAGTGGAAATATAAACACCGAAGACGCCACTTCATTTGCTGCTGAGCTAATGCCCTGTAACCAAGGTAAATGTATGATTTATTATCCAAACGAAGGTAGCCAAACTGAGAGTAAAAGAAGTGCTAAAATTACATAATTTGAAGTATTCATGTAAGAAAGAAAACTATTGTATATTCATGTACATTGAAACAAAATCAGAAAATCTTCTTTATATTATCTGAATATTAGAAAACACTTAAGCAGAATTATTATTTTTATTACATAGTCACTTAATTTTAAAAGTTCTCGGCTGTATCCAAACTGATACTATGTCACTCATCGTTTCTAAAAACATACACTTTTTATAATTTCATCTTATAATTTCTTTCTGCGTAAAATACCTGATTCCTTTTCAAAGTTACATACTGTGATTATGTGTTGACATTCTCAACACTTTCAATTGACAATTTAAAAAATTACTTGTGATGTGGTTGCAGGGATACCAAAGCTCCTTAGATGCTAGAGCAGAACTTCCTCAATTTTATGTATTTTTATATTGAAATATGTAAATATTTTAGCTTGAATATTTGGTTGTCAAATATTTTGTCCCCATTAAAAGTACCTTTTGGGGCACTGATTTGTATGAGGCAAAATGCATCCAATAACTTGCCTTAAGTTATAATTTTTTTAATGTTTTATTAAATTTTGGTATTTCAAAATCCTAGGCCTTCTCAATTTTATTCCACCTAATATAGAAGAGCCATATGTCAATTTAATTTTTCCAAGTAACAATGAGGACTCTAGCAAAAGACTCTTTCTAGATCGGTCTGTTCCGAAGCATCATTACAGAGTATCAAAATAACTTTTGTCCAGTCGGAGCCATCATTGTTCAGTTTGCTGAGTCCTTCCTCAGTGACCGCAGGGATATCCTGCATCGTGGTTCAGTTTCCATGGAGAAATTCTTTGGCATCTCATTTCTTGAATACGGGACTAAAGGTTTCCAACTAACTTGAAAAATACGACAGCAACTTTTAGAGGACCCATTTCCAAAGTGTCCAAAACACCACAGGGCCCTTGGGTGGACTTACAAAGTATATTCTTCAAAAGCTCAAACGTTTCTGCAGTTTGTCTGAGGATGAGCCACAGCGCTTCTTTTTAAAGTCCGCCTCGGCTTTGTCACCAAACTCTTCTGAACCAGTTTCTCTCTCTCTCTCTCTCTCTGTGTGTGTGTGTGTGTGTGTGCGTGTGTGTGGATTCTGACGACTGCAACTTGTTGGGACACGTTTGTGAATTGTCTGCCCGACAATTTCAAGTAAAATTCAGATCCATTGGTTTTATTTTAGCAAGAACACTGCATGGAGAAAGAGATAGAAAGATATAAAGACAGAGAGACACACAGAGAAAGATACAGATAGAGATGGAGAGAGACAGAGACAGACAGACGGTGAGACAGACAGAGAGAGATGAAGAAGGAGAAAGAAAGACTGAGAGAGACAGAAAAATACAGATAGAGACAGAGAGATGAAGAAGAGAGAAAGACTGAGACAGACAGAGAGAAAAATACAGATAGAGACAGAGAGGCAGAGACAGAGAGACAGAAGCGGAGGCTCCTCCTTCGGAACATGGGGTCCATAGAAGCTGGGGCTTCGTTTTTCGTGACCTTTTTATCTGTGCCCTGAATAGGACCAGGCTCAGGGTAGGTCCTCAAGCAACATTTGTTAAACTTAATTTTATTGAATTCAGCTGAATTTCGTTTTTCCTAGAATGTACCTTTCTTTCTGTTCTGTTCACCTCTACTGTACTCTGTTTTTTAAATTTTCTGCCATGGCTCTCTTTCTGATTGTTCCTGTCTTTTTCTGTCAGCTGCTGTGTGAGTGAGGGGCTGGGCAGTGTTGCCCATAAACCCCAGACGGGGTGGGTTTCTTGGGTTCTCCCCACCTTCCTCTGCCTGGTGGCCGCTGGAACCTCACAAGTAGGTTAAAGGCAGAGATGTGTGGACACATAGTCCCCAGCCATGGTTCTCAGGATGCCCCTGTGCCCTGGCCTCCCACAATGCAACCTGGGGCCCTTACTCTGCTGTGGGCAGAATGACTGCTTCCCGCTTCTGATGGGAAACCCCAGGCCGACCCAGAGAGGGGGTTTGGTCTGGGAGATGCTGCGGATCTTTCCTCCAGTCCCAGAAATGGTGGGTCTGGGAGGAGGGTGGTCACAGGGACTCTTTCAGCCTTGAGGGGCTGCCCCTGGGGACTACCTAAGCTTTGGTGCGTGGGATTGTCTTGCTGGGTCTGGACAAACACAAATTGATACTGCTGATTTCCAGTAGTATTATAACTTTACATCCTTTCTGCATTTTCATGAGAATTCCATTGGGACGTTAGGAGAAGATGAAGCAGTAACAATTAATTATGCAACACAACTCAGAAGGTCCTAAAGTGATTTAAAATATTGGTTTAAACTACTCTATCCAAAAGAAGTCTTAAAATAGTCCCCTAGGGGCTTCCCTGGTGGCGCAGTGGTTAGGAATCTGCCTGCCAATGCAGGGGACATGGGTTTGAGCCCTGGTCCAGGAGGATCCCACATGCCATGGAGTAACTAAGCCCGTGAGCCACAACTACTGAGCCCACGTGCCGCAACTAATGAAGCCCACACACCTGGAGCCCGTGCTCCGCAACAAGAGAAGCCACCGCAATGAGAAGCCGGAGCACTGCAACGAAGAGTAGCCCCCGCTTGTCGCAACTAGAGAAAGCCCGCGCACAGCAACGAAGACCCAACGCAGCCAAAATTAAATAAATAAATAAGCACAGACTCTTAAAAAAAAAAAAGTAGTCCCCTAATTTAATGACAATTCCATCCTTATAGATATAGATAAATGTATCTATCTACATTTATCTATATCTATGTGTATAGAAAGGCACACACATCAACATATGTGCATATAAGTGTGTATAGATAAATGTAAATATCAACCTCTCTCTGTATGTACAAAGATAAACTTTTTTGGCAAGCTAACTAGTAAACTCAATTTCCCAGTCATTTGTGTTTGAGATCACACCCTTCGTGTATCAGAAACCTGCGGGACCCTCGGTGAAGCCCCCGGAGAAGGCTGGTCCGTATCCCAGGCTGCCTCTGCCCCCTGCTGCTCTTCCCTGGAAAACATCCCTTTGTTCCGCTGCTGGTGAAGGGAAGAAACCCCAGGAGGAGGCCTCCGCCGCGTTCAGGCTTCCCGAAGAGCTCGATCCTTTGTGATGTATAGGACACAATTTGGCGAGAATTGGGAACTCAGTGGGCATTGGAGGCTTTTTTTTTTTTTTTTACTAAAGAATTTTGAAAATGACTTTGGCTTATATTTGATTTCCACCCCACTTTTTTTTAATTTAGTTTTTTAAAATGTGTTAGTTTTTTTTTAAGATTTGTTTATTATTTATTTATTTTATTATTATTATTTTTTGGCTGCGTCGGGTCCGTCCTGGATTTGAGGTGCTGCTCTGCGCGCACCTGCTTCCCGCACAGTCATCCTCGCGGACCTGTGTTACCCTTTTTCTTGCAGGGCTGGGGACGGTGTTCAGGACAGGGTTGTATGACTCAGATTGTTCTCCTAATCACGGGCTCTGCATTCCTGCAAATCTATCATTTCTGAAAACGTACTTTCTAGACCTTCCAAAACAGTCAGTGCCGTGGAACTCAGCCCACTTACGGAGGAAGAAAGTAATTTGGTGAAGAGTCTCTCTTTTTTTTTTCTTTCCACTCTTTCATATTGAGGATTGCTTACAATAGAAAATTTTCCTATTTCATTTGGGGGATCAAAGGGGAATGAACCTAGGATAGGGGATTGGAGGAGGTGATGTTATCATCTGTCTTATTTTCTTGTCTCCTGCCGGTTGGACATGGATGGGGTGGATATTTTCATTTTGAAATAACTATGGACTTTTGCTCCTTTATCTGCAAGTTTTTTCCTTCCCCCTTCTTTCATTAATACCAAGTCATAAGACTGGTTTCTGAAGGAATATAATATACTATCTTAGGAGGATAGAATGTTACATAAGGAAAGCACATCTAGGCTGAAAGAAGAGATGAAAGCGCCCCCTTCTGGCCTATTGGAGATAGCAAAAGTGGATGGTGTGGCCGTGCGGAGTCATCTCCCTTCTCCGCACCAGGAAGGATTTAGGAAAAATCAAGACATACGTGTTGAAACCCAGGAATATCACATGAAGGGCAGTTTGCCCAGGAAACATCTCAGGATGTCTCCAGACTCCTCGGGAAGCACTTTTTCTTTTCTGTGCAGTGGTCAGCTAGAGACAGGAGTGGGCGCTGAGCCCTGGGAGATGAACGTACAGGGGGCTAATGGGTCTCATGACATGCTTCTGGGTGCAGGGGGGTGGGCACCCAAAGGGCATGAACCGAGGGGCTGGTGGGGGCCCCACGGTACCCTGTCCCACCGCAGGAAGAAGCATGGCCTGGAGTGAGGCAGCCCTGGAGGAGCTGAGGGTCTTCCTGCAGGGCGGGCAGTGCACCACAATGCCCAGCATGGCTGAGGGGTCAGCGGACATCAAGTTCCCGAGACCAGGGAATCGAGAGCCAGTGGGGACCTGCCCCCCTGGCAATGGCTAACCTCACGCACCATTTCTTCTTCCCCAGCTTTCTCTAGTGGACCCTGATCTTCAAGATATGGAGGTTGGGATTCCTTCCTTATGATAATCTTTCTGCATAAGCCCCCAGGCCCCAGAATCATAGAGATGAAGAGGAATTGCCAATGTGTTTCGTTCAAAGGCCACCGCGGCCTTGCTGCTCTGCGTCCGAGTAGAGCTGCAGCCTGGTGTCTTGACAGGTACCATCGCACCCTCTGAATTTGGGCTCCCAGGAAACAGCCTCTGGGGCTTACTGAGGAAGGCGGCTTCTGCAGCCACCACCCCCGGCAGCTGGAGGAATTTGTGTTTGGTCCGAAATGAGAATCTGGGTGGTGATCACAGCACATTTCATCTGCAGAAACTATCAGAGATGAAGCCAGGCTCTTTGCAGCCCGATTTGCTCCCTACAGGAGGAAAACTGCTTCTTTTTCTTTCCTTTTTCTTACCAGCTTCTGTAGCCAGAGGAAATTGGGAGGGTGATCAGGTTGGTGTGGCCTATGGTTACAATATGTCACTGTAGTGGTTGGAGCCCCCCCTGTTTGATCAAGGCTCATACCTCTGTCTGAAGGCCTCTAATGGCATCCTAGACATATACACAGATACCTTTAAAAAACGTGCCTTCTTAGAAGTGGTCTGAAAACCCACTTCTCAACATCTCCAAACCCAAGTTACAGCCCCTGAGAACGTACTTCCATCCCAAAGGCTCGCCTCTCGGTCCCTCCACCGCCTTTACCTTCTGCATCTTGTCTTGGCCCCCCCTGCAGCTCTTGCACGCATGCCCTCGGCCGCGTTCAGACACCCTCTCCATGTGCATCAGCCCATCTCTGAACCTGCTCCAGCGAACAGGATGGATTTCTCTTGGGGGCGGGTCATCTCCAGCTACGTGTGTGGTGTTGCATCTCCTCTTGGCCACAGTCGGGGCACATTCTCCATAGGCTGTGGTGTCTTGTTTTGGAAGGCCTTGCTTTCCAGCTCCAGGAATGAAGTCATCTTTTGGAGCAAGTGTTTGGTGGATCCGCTGGAGGTGGTGCGTCCCTTCCATCAGGAGGTAGGGATTCCAGGGCTTGTTTTCCTCTTCTTTCGTGATACTCACGGCCGTGGATGACCATTGCTAAGACCCACAGCGTCACTGGGGATTGAAGAATGGTGACAGTATGATTCTATTCTTTATTCTCCCTTCATTATTAGCTGAAGTTACCCTATAAACAGCAACATTGCCAAATCAACCACTTGGATACATCGAGGTCCAGTTTTCATAGTATGGGCAGAATCGATGCTCGATTCTCTTTCTTTATTTATTAGATTCCAAAAACTGCATTGGTTTCTAGCAATATCCAAAGGTGACTAAGGGGTTTTGTTTGTTTTAGTGTCATTAGAAACCTGTGGATTTAGATGTTTTGGGTGTGTTTCTGTCTATTGTAGGGATCTACATCCATTTGTCCCGTGTCAGGCCATTGGGAATCTATTCAAGCTGGATTCTGGTTCATTGATAATACCCTAATGCCCCCAAATTATGGAAGAACAAGGTGTCTGGGCTAACGCTGCCCATCTCCCGTCCCAAACTGAGAATTATCCAAGTTTTAATAGGAAATGATATTTCAAACAACAATTTGGATGCTACAAGAACTTATTACAACTAGGTTGGTCAAGTTTCTCATTTGCTCAGTGGACAGAGGTAGGGTGTATCTATCTATCTATCTATCTATCTATGTATATATCTTTTCTTTCAGGATGAACTACAACCTAAGTATAAACTGAAGCTTTCAATTCAAATTTATCTACCTACAGCAGCTGATCGTCCTTTCTCTGCCTCCCTCCCTCCCTCCCTCCCTCCCTCCCTCCCTCCCTCTCTCTTTCTCTTTCTCTCTCTCTCTCTCTCTCTCTCTCTCTCTCTCTCTCTCCCTGTACATGGGAAAGGAGAAGCCAAGTGGGCACCCGGTGAGAGGCACCTTCTACAATCCCGGGGAACAGCTCTCACCAGAAACCAACCCTGCCGGCACCTTGGTCCTGGGTTTCCAGGCTCTGGAACTGTGAGAAATTCACTTTCTGTTGTTTGAGGCACTCAGCATACGGTCTTTTGCTACGGCAGCCAGAGCAGACTAAGATGCCTGCAAAGCCAAAAATACCTGCCGCCTGGCCCATTACAGAAAAAGCTTCCTGACTTCTCCTCTATAGAAACGAATGCAACCAAGTCCAAACATGTTCCCGCAGGCCACCTGAAGCCCGCCCCGTGATGCCCTGGGAATCTGTAGCTCAGGTTAAGAACCCTGTTAGAAGTAGGGAAGAAAGGGCTTGTAATTTTCCCTAGCATTCGTGATGACAGTCCTATGGAGTTAAGCCATATTGTCCCCTGATAGCGGGGTGAGACACATCCCAAGTGCCCAAGTGCACGTTCACAGCTATTTTTCCCATGAGATCTGACCTATGTTTATACTTTACTATGAGTCAGTGCCATTTATTAAGAAGGTTTTCTGTGCTGTTGATGTAAATCCTATTATACATCCATAAATATGGATGAGTGTGAAGATAAATGTACCCTCCCACAGAGCTCACATCAATTCAAAACTTCATTGCTCTTGACGCCTTTGGAAATTCAAATTTATAATTCTAAATCACAAGAATTAAAATCTTCATGATTAACTTGACACAAATACACAATACATGATTCTTGACTACATCTGCTGGCTGGCTTTATCTTCACGTCTAAAAGGATGTTTTGATTCTTCGCCACTGTATCCAGTACCCACTGCTGCAAACGTGCGTTAGCAGACTTCCTTGGGCGCTCGGTGGATTCATCAGCCATCACCCCATGGGGCTCAGATCCGGGTTGGACTCTGACGTTCGCTCCAGCTCAAGCATCTGGGGGTCAGATGAGGGTCCCCTGGGCCTCAGAGGCCAGTACAGCATGCTCTCCTCCAGGTGAAGACAGAGGACAGAGAGGAGGGTCAACGGCACCCGTGCTTCTCCAGTCTTGGGGTCTTGTCTCTCCCAGGAACATTCTACTAGCCAAAGCAAATCACCGACCAAGTCCAAAGTTAAGAAATGGGGAAATACATTCCTCTTCTTCAGTGGGAGGAATTGCAAAGTCACACGTCATGGAGCATGGATGCTGGGAGACGTGGAGAATTGGGCCAGCGAACTCACCAACCGAAGCTACTAACCTACATCCGTCCTGTCCAGCGTGAGTGGAAAGCCAGTCCTTCCAGATAGAGCTGGTGTCAGCATGGTGGCCGGTGCAGGACCCTGCCCCGCTCTGGGGCCTGTCTCGCCATCGGATCACTGGACGTTCACTGCACAGTTAATCAGCCTCTCTCTTCCTCATCCTCTTGCATCTTTCCCTATATTTCTCTGAAATAGTTACAAGCCAGAGTTATTCCTGGTTTAATGTTGAGACACCTGTTAGGATCCAAACAGATGAACTGGTCCCTTCTGAGAGGCCTGAGAAGGTTCACCTGAATTTCATGATTTCATGATAACAGGAAGAATCTCTGTTTTAAGAACACTGTACGGTTCAGAACTGAACTTGAAGCACTTAAAGACTAGTTAATTGTTATTTTTATTTTTTCCAATTTTTTTTTAGTAAAAACAAATTTTTATGCGTTGTCTAAATGATCGAATAATTATTAAAACCATGTAATGTCTATATTTAATTAAGATCTACTTATATAATCATATCTTACATTTTTCCCATTTTTCATTGAAATTATGAACTGCTAGAGAAAAAGTGTGTATCCAAAGATAGGGCTGAACTGCTTTAAGCCTCCCTAAACTGTATCCAAGTACACAAGCGGCACAGATAACGCCCTTGGCCTTTCGTCCAGCTGCATTCAGTCTCCGGGCACCACTCAGAGAAGGTAAGGCGGATCTTACGGACTATTGGCCAGTGAAGAAACAGGTGCATGGAAATGCCTGGTGAGGTTCACAGACTTTCACTGGTGCTGTCAGCACTGAAGCCCAGTCACCAGGGCAGGGGAGGAGACGGTTCTCTCCACCTGCTCTGTCTTCAAACAAGAAGGTCTGTGATTCTGTCTGCAGCCTCGTCCCGTTGTCCATGCCATCTGCCCTCCAACATCACTGCTCAACCCTTGCTGCACTTCCCACGTCTGTGTTCTTATTTCTATGAGCTTCCTCCGCAAACATGCTTCTCTGAAGATCAGCCCAATAAGGTTTTTCACTGAGCTTTCCCAGACTGCCTCATGTCCAAATTGCTCTAACTGCCCACAGAGACTGGGGATTGAGTTTTCCCTCACCGACTACTCCCCTGGAGCTGGGAACGCGGGGCTTAATTCCATGCACGTCCATCTCTGCCCAAGGCTGCGCGTCCTGGAAGGGTAGGAGCAAACTAGACACTGTCCTTCACCTTCGTGGGAGCAGAATATACGGCGTGGTGCTTCTCATGCACGATATTCTCATAGTTACTTTTCAATTTACATCAGCTTTACTCCGTCTGTAAGCCTGCTGTCAGCTCCTAGGGAGCAACCACACCTGGTCCCTTCTGCCCCATGGTCACCTGTCCTCGGGTCTTTGCTGTGTCTTCTTCTTTCTGATCAGTACCTGCCGAAGGGATTGAGTGCTTGGTACACTTCTCTTGGTACCTTGAAGGTACAGTTGGTACCTTCTCTCTTCTTGGTGGGATCATCCAACTACTTGATTTTAAATATCACTTGTACATTACTTGACTCTGAAACGTGTATGTCCAGAAAGGATCACCACTCAACCCTCATTCTCAAGGTTGCCAAGACACGACTGTTGAGGTCCCCCAACTGCACTGTCCGCGTGTCGCCTTTCCCGTCCCGTTAAGTGGCAGCTCTGTGCACTCCCTTGCTTGGGCCATAAACAACCTTTGCTCTCTGTTTATCTTGCCTCGTGACCAATCTGTAGGCAGTTCCTTTTAGCTCTAACTTCACAGTATGCTCTGGTTCCCACTGATCGTTATCACCCTGACTGCAAACGAGGCACCACCCTCTAAATCCCTACGCTTCCAGAGCAGCCCCACAGTGCTTCTCCCTGCCTCCACGGCGTCCTTTAGCTGCCTCCTTCAGCGGGATGGGGGCAGGGGAAGGCCGTGTGGGAAGTACAAGGATGCGTGGCTTCATGGGAATCGTCTTCAAGAGCCTCCACTTGCACAGAGCTTACCCTTTCTATTCGATCTGCCTGAGTGTGTCCTCCACGTGCCCTTCTCTGTCCCCATTGCTTTTGCAATCACTCTTCTCTCGCTTCACAAAAGAAAACCCCAAGTCGCACCCACCCAGATCTCACTATCAAACATTAGCCCACCGTGAAAGCCTCGAGAAACCAGACAGAGGGACAATTCTGTGAGGAACTCTTCCTGGGGGAGATTCAAGAAGGCGGAAGTCAAAACTAGCTGGAGTGAGAGATCCTGAGACAAGCTTATTCAGCCCATGCTATAAGGTTTCAGTAAGGTTGGTGTGATACCTATAGGGAGGCTGATAGGTATGGCAATCTATCTGTCAATTTATCTACCGAATCATCCATCCATCATAGAGCAAACTATTCTAGAATTATAATGCATGGACTTCCCTGGTGGCGCAGTGGTTGAGAGTCCGCCTGCTGATGCAGGGGACACGGGTTCGTGCCCCAGTCCGGGAGGATCCCACATGCCGCAGAGCGGCTGGGCCCGTGAGCCATGGCCGCTGAGCCTACGCGTCCGGAGCCTGTGCTCCGCAATGGGAGAGGCCACAACAGTGAGAGGCCCGCGTACCGCAAAAAAAAACAAACAACTAAAAAAAAAAAAGAAAAGAGTTCTAATCCAGAAGCAAGCAGGCAGCAATGTGAACACGTTCATCTGAACCAAGGAAAGGAGGCAAGGCTTCCTCTTGTGAAATCAACAAAGACCACCCAAGTGAGAACAAGAGAAGGCCGCTCGTTCAGAGCTTAAGTTAGGATCCGGGTTCTGAAAATAAGGAAACTGAAGCAGAGTGAGGTCAAATACCTTGCTTCAGGCCGTGTAGCTGTAAGTGATAAAGCTGAGACTTGCACAGAAGTCCATGGGCCCCAAACATAGCACTTTACCCTTAAGGACGGGTCCCACATGACCGTATTGCTGGTAAGGGTATGGAAGCCTAATTCACTCGCTAAATGTAGAAATTCAGTTTTGTTAGTGAATAAAACTCGTTAGCACAACATGAAGGAATCTATCAGAAAGTAGTCTCGCCACAGGTTAACTTCACAACTACCCAGCCAAATATACTTTCAAGGGCCAGTTTCCAGACTTTCATGGAGAGAATGACAGTTTTAGGGGAGAAGGCACGAGGTCTGGGTGGGGACCATTGCTGCTGGACTGGCTCCCACGAGGAATTTCATGTCAGGACCTGCTGAGGATGGAGGAGGGGGCAACACCCACCGACCCGGCAGCTGAGTCAAGTTTTACGGTGTGACGTTTGAACAACGAAGAGTAGAGAGAAGAAAATAACACAACCAGTCTACCTATCACTCAGCTTTAATCATTATCAATATTCTGTCAATATTATTTCATCTAAACCCTCATATTTTGAAACAAGATAGATGTTTCCTTTTCTGAGCCATAAACATAGTCGTGCGGCTTCTAGGACGAGCCTCAGCTTTCCTGATGACCTACGTGCACTGCAGACGCTGACACACTTTTATGCCTGGGCCTTCTTAGTATTTAGCTAGCAGACATCCACCCCAGCTGCAATGATCTTTCCGGCAACCTTGCTGCCTTGAGTGGCCGTGTGACTAAGTGACTCTCGCTGGGGTCCGAGCAGTGCTGTGGGCAATCTTGTCTTGCTCCTAAGAGATCTGGGCGTGTGTCCCCTCATCTTTTCTCTTTGTCGGGGACCAAGGAGCAGACTTTGTGCTGGCTCTGGACTTGGCCATGGGGCTGCCCCTGAAAGACACAGACACAGTTTACTGGCTGAATGACACAGACCAAATCCCTTTGTCTCTCTAATCCTAGTTTTCTTCACTTGTAAAATGGCAATCATAGTAACTCAATGTTTGACATCTTTTTTTAAAAAATAAATTTATTTATTTATGGCTGTGCTGGGTCTTTGTTGCTGCTTGCGGGCTATCTCTAGTTGTGGTGAGCGGGGGGCTACTCTTGGTTGTGGTGCGTGGACTTCTCTTGTTGCGGAGCACGGGCTCTAGGCACGTGGGCTCAGTAGTTGTGGCTCACGGGCTCTAGTGCGCAGGCTCAGTAGTTGTGGCACACGGGCTTAGTTGCTCTGCGGCATGTGGGATCTTCCAGGCCGGGGCTTGAACCCGTGAACCCTGCATTGGCAGGTGGATTCTTAACTACTGCGCCACCAGGGAAGCCCCTAGTGTTTGACATCTTTTAAAACTCAAAGTAGGTAGCCCGACTGGAGGTCGGAGGTGCCTGGAGGTAGCTGGCTCCTAATAGGCAATGAGCATTTTACCCCCAAATTACTCCTAAATACCAGGTAATAGACAAAAGCTACTTCAAATGTGGCATAAAGATTGGAGCAATCAAAAATCTCACACCCTGAGAAAACATCTCACCGGTGCTGAAAGGCTGGAAATCAAAGTTGTCTCACACATACATCACGACAGCCATCCTTAAAGATTAAGTAAATGAATTTTTTAGTGACAAAGAGTGTAGCATGTGTATTAAATAAATAGTGAAGGAAAGGGCTTAGCACATTTCTTCTGAAAGCAAATGAAAAGTCATCTCCATTCATGTTTATCTGGGTGTTTTCATGACAAATGAATATAACCACACAGTATCGTGTTCTAAAGAAAACTGTAATGGCCTCTTGTTTAAGTAAGAATAACGTGCCCCAAGATTATTAATCTATTTCATCAGACGCAATAATTGGGCATTCAAGGACACATTCTTTAAACTTTATCTCCTTGTCTGTACTCCCCATCCATAAAAAGTTTCAGAAGAAACACTTGAACAGATAGTCAAGACTCCATTAAAACCCAAAGAAGAAAAGAAAGAGAAACTCTATTTCAGCATTCCCTAAACTCTAAGACAATGCTATTACCTGGAGGACAAAGTGATCAATCCAATCTGCTTTTCAATTACCACCCTTAAATAGCTGCGTTATAAATGATCTCCTCTGATCAGTGGCACTAGAAGTGACTTAAATGACATTTACAACCACATGGATGAGCTCATCTTTAAGAGAAGAGACACGGAACATGCATATGATACCTTCTTGTAAATATTTTTATTTTCTTAGGTGTTTTTTATACGTTATCTGAAGGGTTTCTTTTATCATTAACTAGCGAGATTAAGTAAATGCATACTAATATTCTTATTTTTAAAGACAATTTAGTGTAAAAGCATAGATTAGCCTACAAAATTCTTTAACTTTTAAGGGCTTATTCTATGTAATAGCGCCCCATTTACTGTGTCAACTACCACAAAGTTAATCTCAAATATCATGATATTTTCTCAATACATTATTAATTAAAAAGTGTTCTCTACTTTTGCCCATGTAATTTGCATTACAATGAACAAAAAAGAGCAGAACTGAGATTGGTCAACTGAATGAATGGTTAAAGTGAGAAATTATGTAATTTGCTAACATGGAATAAATGTGAAGGAAGAGAACTGTGTGTATCAAGAAAGCTTGTTGGATAAGATGGGTTATTTGGAGGAATTTTTTTATGTCCTATAAACAGCGCACCTTACAGAATGCCGGGGAGTCCCAGTTGTTAGGGACACAGTGATGAACGACAAGAAAATTTCTAAAGAGCTTACATTTTAATGTATTTAAATGATCAATTAAAAGATTCGGCTAGTGAGGTGCTATAACACAGCCGTAAGGGTAGAGGGTTACTTTAGGCTGAGTGATTAGGGAAATTGGTTCTGTGCGCAGATATCTGAGCCGCGTCCTGAATGATATGATACAGGCAGCTAAGAGAAGATGGAGGGAAAGTGCTCCAAGGCAGCTCCCGAGACAGGACCGAGTGTGGAAGGCTCCATGGGTAACAGGACGGCCAGGTGGCTAGAGTGCAGTGACGGAGGGGAAGGGTGGCGTAACGTGGCCCTGAAGAGCCAGGCAGACTCCAGACTCACGCAGACCATGGAAAGGATTACATTATAAAAGGATGATGATGAAGGGGAGAACCGATCTCTACTGAGGGTCAGCTCTGGGAAGGCCCTGGGCTGGGAGCCTTGCCAACTGGAAGACAGACACGTGGAGGCGTCTAACACAGAAGCAAGAAGCAAGTCTCACGAAGGTTAAGGAAGATGCCTAAGAGCAGGTTTTTAGATCTCCCTGTGAGAAAATACATAGAGCACAGGAGGGGAAAAAACAAGAAGTTACAAACAGTTTGCAGGACATATATTAAGTTAACCTTAAAAATGCATTCCAGGGCTTCCCTGGTGGCGCAGTGGTTGAGAGACCGCCTGCCGATGCAGGGGACACGGGTTCGTGCCCCGGTCCGGGAGGATCCCACATGCTGCGAGCGGCTGGGCCCGTGAGCCGTGGCCGCTGAGCCTGCGTGTCCGGAAAGGCCACAGCAGTGAGAGGCCTGCGCACCGCAAAAAAAAAAAAAAAAAAAAAAAAGCATTCCAATATACATTGGGTGCAGACAAATACTGTTTGATTCCACTTATATGAGGTACCTAGAATGGTCAAATTTGCAGAGTCGGATAGGACGTTGGTAGATGCCAGGGGCTGGCGCGGGGCTGGGGGGTGGAGGGATGGAGGGAATGGGGAGTTCATGTTTAATGTGGACAGAGTTTCAGTTTAGGAAAGTGAAAAGTTCAGGAGATGGAGGGTGGTGAGGGTTTCACAGCAATGTGGATGTACTTAGTGCCACTGAGCTGTACAGTTAAATATGGTTAAAATAGTTTGCTTTATATTACGTGACTTTTACCACAATAAAAAACGTTAAAAAAAAAAGGTTCCTACACACTAAATATTTTCATCTCATGTGGTGTTCATTGAGTAACAGAAAGCTTTCTTAGAGATGTCGGTTTCACAGACCTGGAATCTTCGGGCTGGTTCTTGGCCTGGGAAGAGTGTGGTGCGGACATTTACATCTTGTCACCTCCTGGTCTGGGGTCCAGGCTATCTCACTCTTGGGGCTGCACCTGCCCTTTGGCTCCCCCAGAGAAATAATCCGACACTGCCTGGTGTGTGTGTGTGGCGGGAGTTAAATTAATAATGCGGGAGCACGGGAATGAAGAAGACAAAGGAGGACTGTGAGGTGTGCCACGCAGAAACCTAACTGGGTGGAAATGTTTTGAATTTAAAATTTTCTGATTATCAAAAAAAAATTCTAGTTTTATATAATGTAAATAATGAGTATGCAGCCTTCTACCCTCTGCAATTAAGCACGTTTTACAACTTTTTCCTTATCTTTTTGTCCTGGTTCCTTTGACTGAGATGCCCTGACTCGGACCCTGGGCCTCCCCTGGGCAAGTTGCATGTTCTGAACTTCAGTTTGCTGTCTGTGGAAGGGGAGGAAGGAGCACCACTGACCTAAAAGGATGCTCTGAGCCTTCTGGGAAATGTTACCGGGTTCACCTCAGCCCAGTGAGACCCACTCGGGTCTGGGATGTTTGTGTTTCTTCCGTGGTTGGCAACAAAGTTCCTCTGCTTTCCTGTGAGGAACTATTTCTGTTATGGGAGAGTAACTGTGATCTCGTTCTCAGATGCTTTTCCATAGCCAGCGATTAAGATGTGGTGATTAACGCATTCACTAAGCACTTTTTAATGGATATTCTCTATGTGAGTTGACATGTTTGGTGCTGAGGGACCTATAATGAAAAATGAGAAATAGTCATCGGCCCCAAGGACCTAGTACTTCTCTGGCAGCTGGGATCAGGCTGGAACTCGTTCGAATGCCAGAAAGTGAAGAAATGATCACTTGGGGTATTTCTCTCAACTCTATGAATCAAGCCCAAAGGACAACCTCGCCTCTGCCTTTCAGAATGAAGTGGAAACTCCTTTTCTTCTAAATGTGAAGCTGAATAAGAATTTGCAACGAAGGAACGCTGACGCGCACACGTCACAGTGGTAAATGCACAGGTGGAGCTGACTGTACAGGACGCGTGACAAAGACAGCAGGGGCGCTTTCGTTGATAAAGATGGTTATTTTGCTCAGTCACAGCATGGAGTTATCTTCTGGATATTGCCAAGTCCTCGGGCAAACATAGAAATTTCCTTCTTATGTTTTTTATGTTTGGGGCGATTAGGAGCCACTTTCAGGGAAAGAAATTGCATGACTGGCTTTGGATCCAGTTTTGCTGGACCTTCAGATTACTTTGAAGGCATCATTTATTTGACTTTATGAGATCTCACTAAAGTCTACCTTTTCTTAGATCTGTCTAGTTAGAAGCAATTCTTTCCTGCCTGAGATATACCCAAACGCAATTTACGTTTTGCTCATGGAACTTCAAAAAATTCATAAAAGATGATAAACATTGTAAATTTTTATTTGTAGTTAAAAATCAGAGCGTTTTATTAAGCTGGATTAATTAGGATTTGGGGCATCAATGCGAACCTGCTGCAGATGGAGGGCATGTGGGTGGTCTCACAAAGTTCTCAGCTATTATCTGTTTGATGAAGTGGTTGTAACTTTGCAGCATCTCTGGAAGGCTTATGGGCGCTGGGATCTGACTGTAGTTCCCCCCTCGTCCAGTCGGGATCCTTCTCAGAAGGGAGGCACTGTAGGCCAGTTAATCACGATGGAGCAGTTGATGGGGAACACCCAGAACCGGGGGCGGTCTAATCCCTGAAGGGAAACGGCCATAAGTAGGCATTTGTCTTAATAAGTGAAAAAAGGCATTAACTGAAGGAGCCATCATGACTGGAATTCTTGCCAAGGCCCCAGCCCTTGGCATCTGAGGGCCGTCGATACGGAGCTTGGTAGAGGCTGGACCAGCATTGCTGAGGGCCAGGAGATCGCTCGCTCTGGGAAAGGCCTAGAAGAGTCATCTCCAGGCTCCAATACATCTCACTGAGCGTAGACAGTGATACAAAAGGAAGACCAAATTGAAGAGTGGAGTATCAGATCATTTTGGGCTTAGTGACGAGATCGGGAAAACAGATAATCCCCAAGAGAGTGTGGATTTCAGATCCAGAATATAAGGTCATGCATTGGTAACCTCTCCGTCATGATAAAGTATGTGGCAGTAGAAATGGGAAGAAAAAAACCCCAAAGTCTAGCCAGCCTGAGTAAGAAGACAGAGCCAGTTAGTATTCAGAAAGAATCAAGAAACCAAGGAGGGAATAACTGATGTTTCATATGAGAAAAAGGTGGTTAAGTTACTGGAGAAACCTAAGAGGCCTCGTCTGTCTGTGTCTGTGCCGAGCTTAGGGAATAAAATGAACCTGCAGGTGTGCAGTTAGTCGGACGTCATCAAAGTGTTCCCAAGACCTCATAGCGCTAAGTCGGGGCAGTGGGTGACGCCCTAGAGCAGAGACGCGGTTTGTGAGGGCAGGATTTCTGCATCTGTGTAGGACCCAAGCCTCGGTGTGGATGCACAACCAGCAAGGGCTCAGAAGAACGAAAGGGAGGAAAGCGTAAGGAGCGGGCCTCAGGGTCACCTGTGTGGGTGAAGTAGACGCGGCTCCATCACCACTGACCTACCGTCTTCTTTGTTTTCTAGACTTTGAGCTCAGGGCAAGGCGCTGTTTTATCTGGTTTGCCTCTCCTGCACCTGACACGGTGTCTGGCACCTAGCAGGTGCTTCAGTGAATCTTTTGTGGTTTCTGGACTGTATTTCCAATGTCTAGATAGTCTCAGCTGCAACACTTTGAAGAGGAAGAGAAAGTCGCTAAAATTGCAGAAATTCTCTTTTGAGGAACGTCAGCAAGGAAACACATCCATCAGTGAGTGTCACAGGCCAGCAGCTGGGCAGGTGGTGATGACGGTTTCCACTGTCCAGAGAGTAGCTTGAACCCTAACCCAGCTTGGGAAAAAGAAGTGCTCACCTTAAGAAACGACTGGACCAAATGATCAGCGTTCATGGGCTGATCTGCAAAGGACATGCAGAAAATACAGAAATAAGTGCATAGACCAGCGGCAAAAGTATACAAATATATACACGAAAGGGCAGTGTCCCTAGTCTGAAGTTCTCGGGAGATGCTGGGAATGGACCCAGGCAGACCACCACGTGAGGAACATCAAAAAACCAGGAAAGTCACCCTCTAAGTGGCCTCATTCCCTCTGTAGTGGTCACCATAGCAGAAGGGAGTTCATCCATGAAAACACACAGAAGGTTTTTAGAAACGACAGAAATTGCATACAAGAGGCCAAATCCCTGCGTTTACATTCTCCAGTTGATTCATGATTCATGGCTGCTGAGGAGGCGGGCAGAGTCTGGTCATTAATTTTGCAACCTCCCGGGAGGGGTCTTTGAAGGAAGTCCCCAGCATCACGGGGAGTCAGTATCCTGGCCTCCAACCCGGTCCGGCCCCAGGGGCCCTGCTCAGCACGGGCCTGCCCGGCCCCAGAGGTCCTTCAGCGTCTTCATATCCTCTTCTTCCCCATCTCCCCTCCCTTACGCTCAGACTTCTTTCATCATGAATTTATCACAAATGGAATAAATGCTTGTTCTGTTAAAAAAAAATCCAACAATAAAGAAACGAAAGCACACAAGGAGGCAGAATGGCACTCATCGGGCGGAGGCACTGAACAATTTGTAGATTAATCCTTCTGTAGTTTTCTACGTGTGCTCGTAATTAACAGATGCACTTAAATGGAACTGTATGACGTGGCCTCTCTTGCATTTCACCTGGGGCGCTCATTTCCTCACATCTGCCGTTCATCTACCTGCTGGCACAGTGCCTGGACCGTGACAGACATTACATTATTGCAGTGGAGGGGGTGAACACGGTAACGAGTGACACGCATGTGTTCATGGGTGTGGCCGAAAATGCTACGTCTTCACTAAACCTCCTTCCTCTTGGTCACAGAGCTGGACCCTCGCCAGGGCCCCTGGGCTGGCGGACAGGACCACGTAACTCCGTTCTGGACAAGGGAACGTGCCCTTTCAGTCTGGCCCCGAGGCTGCTGCACCCTCTCATCACATCCCCTGCAGCCTCTCTTTCCTGACCTGCTGGATGCAAAGGATACAGGGGAGGACTTGGGGTGACCCAGTGGGAGTGGGTCATTAGGGAAAGGAGCCTGGAGCGGCTGGGTGGAGGAGAAAGGGCCCTCGTTCTCCCCTTTCCACCAACTCCGTTGATGGGTACGAACTGGAAATCGAGCTGTGTTAGGCTTAGCCACTGAGAACTAGGAAACTATTTTTACATCACAGAGCCCATCCTGACTGATACACATACAGTTCTAATTGTTCTCCGGATCGTTCATCATTAGGCACACATCCTGCCCAAAGGAAGTGAAGTGAACAATTGCCTTACACTGTTGCCAAGGCTGCATATTATTAAACTTCAAAAACGTGCCGTCCTTGTAAAACCAGGGACCTCGCTGAGGCTTACCGTGGGCCTAGTGAGGGCTTATTTCAAGCATCGTTCCCCGTGTTTACCGGCCATTAGCCATTCTTCTGTGAGTTACCTGTTTGCATGTTCCAGGGCAGAGGCTGCCTGGGACGCTGGTGGGCTGGAGGCGGAGGTCCCTGACACTGACTCTGCTGTCCCCCCTCCGAGGACAGGCCCTTGCAGATGCTGCGCTGGTTTCATGGACCAGGAACGCAGCCCTTTGCACAGAAGTGGAGGGACTTTGAACAATCTTCTGGGTGGTCAGGAGAAGCTGAGAACACAGGGCAGGCATCTCTGTTCCATAGGACCCTGCTGAGGACCCCGAGGAAGTGGCCGTGGCCAGTGGCAGCTTTGCCAGGTGGAGAACCAAGGGGCAGGAGAGAAGCCAGCCAGACCCGTGCTGTCCAGCTCCCCCGCTCGGGCCCTGCGGGTCCTGCAGCTCAGCCGCAGATGCCAGGGCTCTCAGGTGAGTCTGTCCACGTGTGCTTCATCCCACCTGGGCCTGATTGATTTTCCTGTTGGACAGTTCATCTCTCCTTACTGACCATCAGTCATGTGCATCCATTATATATAATATAAATATATCTTCTATATCTCTGTAATAATTAATATAAATAAAATAGAAATATAAAATATTCTACAAGTATATAGTACATAAATATGATAAATATGTATTTCTTTGTTACCAATAGCCTTTGTCTGTGCTATATACTGAATGTAATTGCACATCTGTCACTTGTCTTTTGACTGTTTCTAGTGCAGGTACTTGCATTTTTCTGTAAATGTATTACCGGTTTTCTTAGTGGAAAGCAAAGACGTTCTCTGTGGGTTAAGGCAACCATCAGTGAAGAAAGCCCGACCCGGGTCAGAAGTTCGGTTGTGAGGACCACGGTGTCCGTTGGAAGCGGATGCCGCCGGGCAGTGAGAGGGGAAGGAGGGGGGCGCTCAGGTGTGGGTCTGCAGCGGCTGCCAGGCTGGGATGGGATGCCCCTGCCATGTGACGTGTGGCCATCTGGTCTCAAAGCCCCTCAGGCTTTGCGCGCTCTGCCCTGATTTTCTTTGCCCACAAGGCCTGCTATTTTCAGGGAGATTGCTCTGTGCTCACTCGGGAAGGAGGGTTGTCACAGGTCCCTTCCTCTGGGGCAGAAAGTTGTTTCCAACAGTTCCTGTTTCCCTACATTTTTAAGGCACTGCCCATCCCTGGACCTAGAGGAATTTTCCTATGCTCCCAACACCTCATGAAAACAAAAAGGAAAATGGCTCTGGGGAGATGTTGTAGCTTCTTGGGAGAATGGTTAGCCGATGGTTTTAACCTCTGTGCCTTAAACCCTCCTTGGTCATCATTTTTGCACTTAAAATGTTCCTCCCTTCCACTGAGGAATTAGAAATGATGCCCCCAAAAAGACAGAGAGAGAGAGTGAGAGAGAGAGAGAGAGAGAGAGAGAGAGAGAGAGAGATTGAGAGAGAGAGAGAGAGAGAGATGAGATTTGTTTTAAGACAACTGAGCTGAGGGAATCACAAAGATTTTGCAGCCACATGAGCTGTGTGAATGGGGAAACAGTGCCCACCTCGCAGGATGCTGTGCAGTTAATGGACGCAGGTCCAGCCTCCTGAGAGGGGGCAGAAGCAGATGCTCTGACATGGTAACACTAGAATTGCTATGAGTAGTTCACCTGAAACAGTTCTTATTCTAGTTGTGGAATACAATTTAATTTGTGAAAATTATTGATGCTCAACTCCCTAAAATCCTGAAGTATATTCCTGAAGGATATGAATAGAAAAAAAGCAGAGAGATTGCCCTGATTAATAACATGCTCTGCGTCTGTCATTGGAGAAATGACCGTGGTCAGACTTTCAAGTGCCTTCCAAGTGGTCTTGGAAACTCACACATATAAAACAATGTTTCCATTGACTTTCTCTCCAAAACCATCTAGTGTAGCCTTCTTCATGGGTGTGTTCTGCTCCACAAGGGCTATTGGTTTTCAATGATTTTCTCTAACAAAGTTGAGAGGCTTTTACTGTGGCTTAATGTGTATTTATCTTAGTTTATTCAGGTGTGTTTAATCCCTTCAAAGGAGGCTGGAGAGAATTTGCTCTGTTCCAACAAACACCATCTAACACTGCAAGTCTGGTACTCATGTACTGGCCGGAAGTATAGGGGTGAGGTTTGAAGAGGAATCGGTCACAGGAGCATCCCTTGTCCGTTTTATTTCCCCTCCTGGATGGAGATGAGGGTCCAGGGCATGGTGGTTGGACAGGGTACACGGCCCTAAATGGAAGTTATCTAGATCTCGGCAATGCTGCTTCCACGTCCCCACACTTCATGGAGGGATCAGGGGTTCTTGTTCTTCCCTTTGCCTCACCCCCAACTCTATTTAATCCACCAATAATTTCTAACAACCTGGTCCCCCAAATATGTGCCAGCCATTGAGGTGACTACATCGCCTCCTCCTTCCCCCGAGTTCAATTCCCCTTGTCCACGGGTCCAAACCATGCTGAGCTCTGCCTGCAGCCGTGACCCGGGCAATCACGTCTCCGCTCAGCGACGAGGTCCCTTTTACAGCAAAACCCTTCATTTGTGCACTTGGACATTCCCGGAGACCCAAGCACTTCCCACCACTTTTAGAACAAACTCCAAACAACTCCAAAGCTTGAGGTCCCCGAGATGCGCTGACGTCATCGTGGACCACCCACCCGCTTCCTCACTGACTCAGCCGCTCCGCTCCAGCTCCCGTTTTCCCAAACACACCCGAGCTCTTGCCAGGTCCCAGTGGACGCTTGTCTCCCCTGCCCAGGGCTCTGAGAGGGCCCTTTGCCTCCTTCCTACCTCAACATCAATGGTTTTGTGCCATCTTTTCCTCTCAGGGGGAGGGCACTGACCGCACAATGTAAAATAACCCACCCACCACTGACCCATCACCCTGTTCACCTTCTTCATAGCATCTAACAATATCTGAAGCTCTGGTGCTCACGTATCAACTTGTGTTGCTATTTACTGTTCGTTTGTTTATTGTCATTCTTCGTTCCCCCAAATGGTTCCCGAGGTCTCCATAGGGAAGTACCTCTCCGGTTTAAAGCTTGTCTCAGCGCTTTGCCGTGTATTATACACCCAACACCAATTAATAAATACATGATATGTAAATGAATAATCGCTCAGCCTTGTCAGCCAGGGGGATTGCTTTCTTTGGGAAAGTTCAGATATTTCCAGGAATATATTATAATTGGGCTGAGAAATATTATATCAATTCAATACCATGAATAAGTAGGCAATATGCTTACTTACTCTGTGTTTATTTTGTACGGGCCAGAGTAGTAACCGTTCAAAATAGATTAGTAGCTTGTAGCCAGTGATGAAAGGAGATTCTTTCTGTCATTGACAGAATTCTTGAGAAGAAAATCAGTCCCAAGTCGTTTGTGTTTTAATT
Organism: Delphinus delphis; assembly: GCF_949987515.2. NCBI lineage: Eukaryota > Metazoa > Chordata > Mammalia > Artiodactyla > Delphinidae > Delphinus > Delphinus delphis. The sequence goes on from NC_082695.1 coordinate 87,101,768, forward strand.
GTATTGGTGGCAGTATTTTCTCCACCTTCTACCTCTCTGAAATACACCATGTGCCCTGCATGGGAAGGTACCTAAGCATTAGCAAAACTATTTAGATCAGAGGGGAGACAGCTAAGTTTTCCCGAACTTCACTGGGAAAGGCTTCCTGTCTTCTGAAAAAGGAACATGTTGCAGAGCCATGAAAACAATGAGTCTTCTTGAGATGTTACCGGTCATGCGTGATAGCAAAAGGAGTGGACAGGAGAACGTTCTGAGAAAGAAAATCTCGTGGCTGTTTCCATGGGAACTGACAGAGGTGCATTCTTGAATTCTTCTGGAGGAATAGCAATTGTAAGTAAACTGCCGATCTCCCAAGTTTATTTGAAGGTCATTTCTATAAGTCCCCAGTGAACGGCCCGTGAGAGTGGCTCTCTGCATTGGCTGTGTCAATGGTGATCAATATCTTCTGTGAGGCAGCCTGACACGACCAGACGGGTGAGACCATCACTCGATAAGTTTTCAGAGGGAGACGTAATCCAAACCGGAGGACGGAATTTTAAACCGATTAATGATTAAATATTTACTGGACTTTGTGTCCCATGGATCGACAAAAACTGTAAAAGAATAAGCTCTTCCCTGAATATATTACCTTTGCAGATGACAAGATTTTTAATGCACTTTCTGTATTGGAACTTATTTATTTTAATTTAATAAAGAACAGAATAAAATTCTGCTTGAGAGTGGTAGAACGTACTGTTGCCAAACATTCATGGATCTTACTGAGAGAATTCTATGCGCTCACCTGGTACTTTAATTAGATCTTTAATATGTAGTTATAATAAATTATTCTCAGACTTTTTGATTTCTGTCACAATTCACTATATATAGGTATATATGCACTTACATACCTCATAATAAGCTGTGATACACACTGGCCATGTTGCACTGAAAAAAGAGAAAATTCCTGCACTCACGGGCTAAACTTGAGTAGTTATATTTAATTAGTTATTTTTCTTATATCTATCTTTATTCCAAAAAACTCTATTTCTTTTCCATTCAAAAATGCCAGGACTTCCCTGGTGGCGCAGTGGTTGAGAGTCCGTCTGCCGATGCAGGGGACTCGGGTTCGTGCCCCGGTCCGGGAAGATCCCACGTGCCGCGGAGCGGCTGGGCCCGTGAGCCATGGCCGCTGAGCCTGCGCGTCCGGAGCCTGTGCTCCGCAATGGGAGAGGCCACAACAGTGAGAGAGGCCCGCGTACCGCAAAAAAAAAAAAAAAAAAAAGCCACATCTAGTCATTGTTATCTCATTTTCCATAGAAAAGACAATTATTTACTCTCTGAATATTATAGGACAATACATTTTTGGCAGGTGAACAGTTATAATGGAAAAATAAAAGCCAAATATCAGAAGATTTATCTATTTTATTTTCTATTATTGTTCTATGCCTTCTCTCACACAAACTTACAAGGTAAATCATTAAATGTAATTGTCATCATCTTTACAATGAGAAAAACTATCTCATACTCTTTCTTAAAAGATGGTTGGGAGTTTCAATAAGATGCTCTATGGCGTTACCTTGGGAACGGTAATGATGTTCACTTGCATCCTCATAACACATACAGTTATACTGCTTCCTTCTCCCTAAACAGCCAGCATAGACTGTACCCAAAGCCCCAGAATCAATGAAAACAGCACAAGTTCCTGTGTGACCTCTGTGGGCCAATATCACTGGAGCTTCTCATTTGAAATGACATTTGGCAAGCCCCCCAGGGCAGCTGGACAAGGTCTTATTTGAAGATGTATTTCTCCGATTATGTTTAGCTTTTCTCCCCACCTCCATCTAGGTAGGCTCTGGGCTCCTTGCCGCAGGTAAATATGAAGCAGGTTGCAAAACAGAAATAGCAAGGTTTTTGGTATTTGTTCTCCAAAAACTTGTATCTAGATGAAGGAGATTAAAAAGCATCGCTGGGGCTTCCCTGGTGGCGCAGTGGTTGAGAGTCCGCCTGCCGATGCAGGGGACGCGGGTTCGTGCCCCGGTCCGGGAAGATCCCACATGCCGCGGAGCGGCTGGGCCCGTGAGCCATGGCCGCTGAGCCTGCGCGTCCGGAGCCTGTGCTCCGCAACGGGAGAGGTCACAACCGTGAGAGGCCCGCGTACCGCAAAAAAAAAAAAAAAAAGCTTTCTAGTAACAATACAAAATATTCATGATTTGTTAAATAAAAACATACAATTAATTTACTCTTTTTTCTCAGAATCACAATATCATTAAGATATGTACATATTTGCACAGAAAAAAAAGGATTGGAAGAAATGAAAATGTTAATAATGGTTACTAACTGGGAGTGAAATTTCTGGCCATGTATTTTTCTTCTTTATGTCTTTCCAAATTTTCTAAGTTCTCTGAAATAAGCATATACTTACTTTATTATCAAAAATATTATTCATAAAAAGGACTTTTCTGTAACTTCAAATATTCCGTCCACAACAGAACATTGTCATCGGCACAGACAGGCATTTAAAAATATTTAGTAATTGACATGAATACCCGTATATTACCCTGAATTTCTATAATATGCTTTAGACACTTACTGTGTTAACCTTTTTTTAAAAAATTTTGTGGTGCATTTGCCGGCAAGGTTCTGCACCAGCCATCAGCGTGTGAGAGACGTTAAGACTTTTACCCCACATCAAATTACATTAATTTAGTCTTTGCTTAGTGACATGTCTGCAAGAGCAGTGGGCTCAGTGTCATTTAAAAAGTAAATGAAGAGAAAACAAGAGAAGGATTCGCATCTGCTCTAGGGCTGTTTAGAAGGAAAGAGATGATTAATCAGAGCTTTCCGTGGAGCGGATTTACTGGAAATAATAATGAAAACAAACTAGCCACGGGAGGCCCCGTTAGGCACCAATGTAACACTCACTGAGAAACTGCTTGCCAGAGGAAATTGACATGTTTACTGGGCACGTGTGTTTAGTCCTCCTGTAACTTGCAGTGAAGTTACCACCGACATCAAGCCGGGCCATTTCGGAGAGCCTCACACACACGCTTTCAATCGATTCAGATTTGTAGCTGATTTTGTTTAATCTGCAAACATCTGTACCTGACTTGGCTTCCAGCTTGGTGATTTTCCCATCTCCACTGAAAATCTGTATTTAATTCTGAAAAAGCATCACTGCAGTTCTCCTGATAACATTTATTCCTACTCAATTTGGTTTATGGGACAGAACAAATAAAATTTGAACTCCTAATAAAAAGGTAAGAGAGTACAATCACAGAAAACTTCCAACTCTGCATAAAGTGCTAGCAGGCAGGACTGAAAGATTTAAGTGATCTGGGTTGTCTTTCAAATAGTTCAACATAGCATTTTCTGATATGATTATTTCTTAAACCCTTAGTTATATCTTAGGTGGTTTTTATTCAGATCTCAAAGAAAGCCTTATGAAGATAATTTAATCTATAAATTTTAGAGTGTAATTTCCAATGATGCTAGACACACAAATGAATGTTCCTAAACACTCCAGGGAAGTAGGTTACTTTTGTCCATTTTATCAGCTTTGGATCATAGTTAGAAAATATAAGGAAACGGTACACATTTTTTATTCTATTGAAGTTGTTTAGAAATGATTTTGATCTTATTCTTCCCCAAGTGTATGGGGGAACAAGTTTTGATGTTGTCCTCCATATATAAGTGGGTTCTGGAGCTTGGAACGTCCCCCAAACGCATACAGTAAACTCCGATTGTAGTGTCAGGTCACTTCCGCCTTTCTCCTGCTGAGCACCCTCCTACATCGCGCATTCCACTCTCTGCTGGAGTCCAGGTCCGAGGCAGAATAGAAACTGGAGGCTGAGGTTGGCACATGGCACCCGTGGGACTGGCACTGATGGACCCTTGTTGTTCATGTGGGTGTGAGGGTGCCGGGTGGGGTGAACTTGAAGGGCTGGAAGCTGAGACACTTGAGTTTCGAGTATGCATTCGTTTCGATGTGCCAACGCTAATATTCTCTCCATTTAACGCTGATAACTAGTCACTGATTGACTTGAACGCAGAGTTTCAACCTGCCCTCTATTTCCAAACTATCAACACTGCAGAGTTTCGCTACGTTTTGAAGGGAAGCCGGACATTTCTAAAGCATTAGACACTGTGATCTTTGTTTTTTCTCATCAAAAGTTTAAATTCTTTCCTAAATGAAGAACGTTTTGAGATGATTAGCACAAAAATGGGTAAAGCAACTTGACATGGGGAAGAATAATACCAGGGAGAAAATGATATTCAAACTCACTACTTTCACGGCACAGGATCCTGCAGATCCCCCGCTCGTTTCCCCAAGATACAGATCCGACGACGCGTCCCGATGTGAGTACATTCTGGAACCAATCCAAGGAGCTCGAATGCACGTGCTTCCATTCTCCACACAAGGACGAGGCTTCTCTGCTACGTGTATGAGCTCCTTGACGGCAGCTCTGTGTTGGTTTGTGACCTTAGGCAAATTGCATTTTTTTCTGTCGTAGATTTCTCATCTGTAAAACGATAATGCCGTGTTCCCTCACATCTACACACAAATGACTGTCTGAATGGCTCAAAGGCACCATTACACTAAGCAGTACCAAATACTAAAAAGAAACAGGCAACCATTCAAAACAAAAATAAAACAACAACTTCAAGTCTCACCCGCAGTTGAGCTTTGAAAGGGTTTCTGATTCTGTCACTTCCTTCCCAAACCATCACGCTGACAGAGTCAGTAGGAAAATGTGAGGAGATGTGATGTCCAGTTTCTCTTCAGTCTTTCAGGTGTGGGCTGGACCTCCATGCAGGGCACACCCACCTGAGCGGCCAGTTCACCTGCCCTCCCAGGGCAGCTCTGGACCCCTGGGGCCAGGGCTCACCTCCTTCCCTTTTGGTGTAGTTCTCCGTGAAAATACCTGCCTATCTGTAGAGCGTGGTTCTTTATAAAGGCCACCAATGTCTTCACCTTCATGACCACGTACAGGGACATAACCGTGGAGAGGATGTAACTGAGAATGTGCAGCGTGCCTGTCTCCTGCTGTGTCTTCTGTCCCACTGTGGAAGGGAAGTAAACACAGAAACCTCTGGTGATGCAAAAACAGCTGATGGAGGAGAAGCCCCATGGGGGTCCACTCTTCTTCTTAGGAAACCGCTCCTGTCCTCACACATTTCCGTGGCCTCCGCTGTTGCCACAGTTCATGACCGCTCAGGGGCCCACACCCATTTCCCAGGCGTCAGGGTGGGTCTGTCCCCAGCCCTCACCTTTGCCTCGTTGTCTGGTCCACAGCGACACTTTAAATATAGGAGCCGCCCCACTGTCGTCAGAAACTCACCTGCTCTCTCTAATTGCCTGTTTCTTTCTTTCTAATAGTTTCTAATATAAGGTAGTTCATTTCACATGTTAACTACCCATTTATCTCTTTACGATGTCTGTTCTCAAACTTTGGTCCCACTTAAGAAACACTTGGGGAATTTTGGAAAAGGATGCTTGGCCCCAACTTGACCAACTGGTCAACCTGGGGGTGGAGCCCAGTGGACGGCGCCAGGAAAAGCCCCCTGGATGACTCTCAGGCGCATGAGGATTAGTGAGCACACCTTCTAGCATTGCTTTACAAAGTGTGCAGCTTTGCGAGTCGTGTATATCAGGTTCACCAGGAGAGTTCATTAAAAATGTCAATTCCAAGGTCACACCCAGGGCAGTCTGCATGATGACAAGTAGCCCAAGTGAAGCGGACCAAGCCCGTTTCAGGCGTCGGTAGAGCCTTAGTCCGGGCAGTGCTCTGTTCTCGCCCAGGTTCGGGTTCTCTGCCGACCCTCGTTCTGTATGATCTCCTGGAAATCTCTGTCTGCCAGGGCCAGAGCTCACCGAACCACTGCGACTGTCTCTAGGCCTGGAGACAAGGCACAGTTCCCCAGAAGCTGCAGGAGGTCGAGGGTCCCAGGTCTCAACTAATTCCCTCCCAGCTGCCCAGAGAAGGGTGCTCAGGGCTCAGCACTCAGAGGATGGCAGGTCATTTCACTTCCACTAACTGTGTCCCTGGAACCTTCTGTTGAAAACACCTTCTTTGGTTGAGTGTGTCTAAGTTCCTGCTGTGTAAGAGCACGTTTCCAGTGTGGGCGATTTTTGAGTTAGGAAGTGTGCACCATCAGAGGTAGGTAGCCTCATGTTCACTTTGTCTTCTCAGGACCCAGTACCTGAATTTTAATCCCATCTCTACCGTTGACTATACAGCACTTAGAACAAACCTGGGGCATGAGCAACACCTAACTGCAAATTATAATCATTGTCATTAACATCAGAACAGGAAAAAAGAATTCCCCGAATATTGGGTAGGGACCTCTTCTGAACACTGAGACTTGGAGACTAATCAGAACCTCCCGTGAAGGCGTCCACATCACGGATTCGTCTCAGTTGTGTGGATGTGTGTCTTTTCAGCTCTGAGTGACCCCGGGTTGCTGTCCTCCACCGTGAGCGATCTCCCATTCTTATTCCGGTGCCTTCTGCAACTAAGATTGTCTCTACATGGGCATAAGCTCAGGAGGCCAGGTGGCCCTGGTGGACCAAAGCTCATCGACTGCCGACTGAAGACCAACGTCTCGGAGTCACTGAGTTCTGCTGGTTCTGAGTCAACTCTTCTTTGTTAACTAATGACATGGCTTGGCCAGTTGGAAAGATTTAGTGAGAATTCTACGTTTCTTTTACATTTTTTTTTTAAACCTGACTAAAGATTAAAGGTGGATCGACAGAGACATAAGCTGCAAGCCTCGTGGCCTCTAAGCTTCGAGCCACCCTGGCCTAAGACCTGAGAATTCAGCCTCCTTGGCTTCCTGTCCCGGTCTGCTTCGGCGAGACCCGCAAAGCCAGGTTTCCCCATCTTCTCCTGCACATCCGCTTCCAAATCTATGCGCGCTTCCTTATACATCTTTCCGTTGTGCTCTGTGGAGCACCATTCCATGGTAAACAGACTCTCTAATTACTTAAGAGGAATGCCAGCAACACGGAGAACGAGTGTACAAGTGCAATTGCTTATTTTGATAGGTAATGTGATTTCATGCAGACACTCATGGTAAATATTGCAAAGTTAGGAGATTAGTGGGTTTTAATCATTTAATTTGTTCCCAGATAATGGAAAATGAAGAAATAACAAACAACCATGTAGTCTGACTGGTGGCTTACTTATAATTTCTTGCTAAATAATTACGTTAGGGAAATTAACTGCAGCATAAAGAATATTGAAGCTTTCTGGGAAAAGGCATCTTCAGTTCGGATCTGATCACAAGCCTGAGTGGCCGCCTTTGCTCCAAAACTGTGTGGTACTGCTGCCATCTGGTGGCTCAGGACACTTAAAAGAGGCCCTTCTGGGTTTTACTGAGCTTCCAGAAAAATCTAATCCCGCTCCCAAACCGTGTGGCCTTAATTTATTTTTCCAAGAATGTGAACATACAATGTATCAGAAAATACCTTAAAAATCACACATATATTGATTCTGCCTGCAATTTACTGATGATTGAGAAGGTACTTGGTATGTTTCCGTGGATTTACAATTGTCATTGTGAAAACCTAGCACCGCAAAACAGGGTGAAACGTATCGTAAGAAAGTGACATTCGAAATCTTTTTGATTAAATATAATCATGTATATGCGTCGTATCGATAGACAATTTTTCCATTTTAATCAATTCTTTATTTTTTGAATTTGTTACAACGCATTGAAAATTTGAAAATATTTTCTTTTTTTCTTTGTCCTAGAAAATAAAAAAATTCTTTATATTCTTTCACTGGCCAAAAAAAAAAAAAGTGACATTTGATGTAATGTATTGAAATATCTTTAATATAAAGCATGGTGCTTATTGAGTGCTTTAATACGTTTTAAACCTTCTGGTTAAATATTGTAAAACATGAAAGGACTCACCAGACACAGTGCATTTCCTGGCTGTGTAGAAATGAGGGATGAGGGGGGTCAGGGGACATTAGGGCACGTCTCAAGACAGAGCGGCTCAGGCGGGGCCCCCAGGAACCAGGAGGGGCCCTCGGCCGCAGAAGCAGGAGTAGGCGAGCCAGGGCTCAGGAGGACGGCGGTGCTGGGCCTTGATGCTTGGAGCCAGGGCCGGGCCGTCAGGAGAGGGTGCCCAGGGGAGAGATGCCATGAGAACAGTCACGAAGATTGGACGGTTAGGGCGTAAAGAGGGGCTCAACACCGGGTGCGTGTGGGGAAGTCGCTGGGAGTAAAACTGGAAGGGCAGGTGGGGGCAACACAGAGAGGAGCTCGAGAAGCCACCCCGAGAGCTCAGGCCACCAGAAGCTTCCAAGGGGAGACTGGGCTTCATTTGGACGGAGCGGAGCCGATTCACGAGCCGAGCAGCCTGGGTGAGACAGCCCTGTTTAGCTGGGAAGGCTTTCCATGAGCGAGGGGATGCTGCAAGTGGAGGAAAGCAGAAGAAATAGGAGGCCTTCCCTGCCCTCTGGAGCTCGCCTTCCCTGCCCTCTGGGGCTCGCCTTCCCTGCTCTCTGGGGCTCGCCTTCCCCGCCCTCTGGGGCTCACCTTCCCCGGGCACAGCTGTAATCAAGCACAGGAACACCAGTGGGCGCTGGAACACGGGAGGAAGCAGGTGACTCCCCGGGGATGCTGGCCACACTTGCTAAGGGACGGGAGTTGGGCACGATTGTGGAAAATGAGAAGAAATATTTCAGGCACAGAGGCCAGGAGAAGGCGCTCCAGCCAGGGCCCAAGGCTCTGATCATCACGGAGTCCTCAAGCGGGAGCCAAGCAAGCGATCCTTGTTTTCAGAGCGTTCTCTGAGTGCTGCCCCAAACCACCCGACGCCAGCCCCCATCCTGTGATGCGCCCCTGTGACACCCTTACTGGGACCCCTCATGGCTCTCAAGGTGCACTCGCCCCTTGTGGCAGTAAACCAATGACCTCAGCTTGATAACAGCTGGTGTGGTGGTCTGGTGGTCATTACACGTGAGAGCAGGGGAGGGACCCAGACCTGCAACCCCTGCAAAATCCCAGAGTTTCAGCGGCAAGTCAAACCACTGGATTAAACCTGATGGGTATGAATACACTTAGGAGGGACAGGAGGAAGTAACAGAGTTTGGAAAGTGTGGTGGCCACAAGCCCGGATTGCTGCTGACGACAGAGATAAAGGCAGGAAAACACAAGACAGTCGGCCTGGACGAATGACCCAGCTGCCCACCTGCCACCATTTCTCTCTGCATTTATTCTCTCCCCAGCCTTGACTGTCGATCATTCTCAGATTTGTATCTGGTAGCGACCTCTTCTCAGAGCTACAAAAATGGGCATGTTGCACTATCTCGATGACATTTCCACTTCCAAGACTCAAAACAACCTTTATACTCAACACCTCTGAAGCTGAATTCCCCACCTTTCCGCTTTATCTCAGTGACCGGCGCATCCGTCTGGACGGTTAGGAAGCACCCTTGAAACCTGCCCCGTGCCTACTCTCACACCCTGTCAGCCCCGATTTAGGCTAATTTTGCCTCCAACCGTGCAGGAGGGTTGCTGCAGCCTGCCCTGCTTCTTGCTGCACCCCTGATAGGTGTGCGTTGTGACCTATCAGTTTCCTTGGCAGAGCTCAGAGGCTGCCCCACCTTTCTTCCTACTCACCTCCAATCTGTTTTGCACTCTGCGGCCCTAGTGATCTCTATAAAATGAAATCGAATCAACTGCGTATCAGCCAGCATCCATTGCAGGGAACATAAACATCTAAGCTGAAAAAAGCTTGACATGGAGATTAAGGACTTTCAAGATGGTTGCAAGACCAGGAAAATGGATGTTAGGGCCACCGCACTGCAGCTGTGACCCAGACGCCCGAAAGCAGCGGCCGCCCCGCGGACCAAAATCAGGTCCCCAGGGCTGAGGGCTGCAGCAGGAGCCTGGGTGTCCGGTCACTGCAGGAGCTCCCCTCCCCCTCCCACACTCATGTATCACCTGGACACCTGGCTACAGGTGAGACTAGGAAATGTGACTTCCTGGCTCTCCATGCAGAGGAGAGCGTGGAAGGGAGACACGAGGATGGTGATCATAGCCAGGCGTGACCCAGCACGAACTGTTTGCTGCTCAAAGTAACTCCTGACTTCCTAGTAAAGGATAGGACTGTTTGGGGACATTTTGGGGACTTTGACCAGCTTGCTTTCCTTGGTCTGGGCGTCTCCCTATGCTATGGCTCACCTGGGCTCTGGGGCCTCGGGCACATGCCTTGTGTTTCTCTCTGTGTCCCATTCGCAGTGACCTTCTTGCTGTGGGGCTGCTTCCAGAGCATGTCTCTGGGGACAAGTTTCCTTCAGGTCTGGGGGAAGAGGGTCCTGGGTTTCTCCACCCAGACTGGACTGGGCGTTTCCCCATGTGGTGTGAGAGTGTGTTCCTTTCCCTGGGAACATCACCGCCGTTGTCACTTTACATTGCACTTAATTGTTTCACATCTTTCTCCCACTTAGTGAGAGGACGAGGGGAGGGGGGCAGCCTAGAGAACGCAGGCAGAGCCTTCCCGGTAGGAGAGGACATCGTGTAACAGGGAAAATAAGAGCCATCCTTTGTGATGAGGGGAAGGTGGGCGCTGGGCGGCGGGATGAGACTGAAGAAGCAGCTGGGCTGATCCTGGAGCATCACGTGCTCAGTGCCGGGATACGTGGACCAAATGGTGAGAACACTGGGGAGTCCTAATGAAAACAGTAGGAAAACTTTGAAGTATTTGAACTGGGAGATGGCAAATTTAGGTGAGAAAAAGAATTCCAGTCACATCAATGAAGATAAATAAAATGGGGCACCATCGGTAGCTGGGCCATCAATTGACACTTTTTTGGACAGCCCAGAGGAGAATTATGAGACAAACTTAAAGACAGTGGCAGGGGCGGCAGGGCAGGGAGAAGGTGGGACAGTTTGGAAAGAATTTGGGGAAATAAAATAGGACTGAGTGACTGTAGAAAGTGAGGGAGATAGAGAGAAGTGAACTAAAGGTCAGTTTCCTCTTTCAGTGACTAATACTTGATAACACATTTGAGTGACAGCTGGAACACGGAAAGAGGAGCATGCTGGGGAAAAACGCAGGGATGACATGCAAACTCCTCGGTGGATCTCTGGAAAACAAGTATAGTTTTCATCACCTCTACATTGACCAGACTTCCAACAAGAGCTGCTAGTTATCGGGCACTTGGTGGCCAACATTCCTTAGCTCGTTCAATTTTTTATATTTTTTAATTTTTTTAAACATCTTTATTGGAGTATAATTGCTTTACAATGGTGTGTCAGTTTCTGCTTTGAATCAGTTATACATATACATATGTTCCCGTATCTCTTCCCTCTTGCATCTCCCTCCCACCCTCCCTATCCCACCCCTCTAGGTGGTCACAAAGCACCGAGCTGATCTCCCTGTGCTATGCGGCTGCTTCCCACCAGCTATCTATTTTACGTTTGGTAGTGTATATATGTCCATGCCACTCTCTCACTTCATCCCAGCTTACCCTTCCACCTCCCCGTGTCCTCAAGTCCATTCTCTATGTCTGCGTCTTTTTTCCTGTCCTGCCCCTAGGTTCTTCATGACCATTTTTTTTTTTTTTTTTTTAGTTTCCATATATATGTGTTAGCATACGGTATTTGTTTTTCTCTTTCTGACTTACTTCGCTCTGTATGACAGTCTCTGGGTCCATCCACCTCACTTAGCTCATTCAACTGATGTGAGTATTGAAAAAAATTTAGTTCTAGAAACTCATGGCAAAATATTTCTGAAATCCAATATACTTGTCTACGGCCATACCACCCTGAATGCGCCCGATCTCGTCTGAAATCCAATATACTTAAATCTTACTTCCAACAATAACAATAATATCAGATTTTCCCTGTGTTTCAGACAGCAGAGGATAGTGTAGGGAGGAGAGGAAGTGCTTTCATTAGTGCGTTTCTGAGAAACTCCAGCAGGACCTCAGATTAACATGGAGTGGGAAGTGGGTGGAGGCATATAGACGAAGCAGGTCAGGCTGTGAGTTGCTGACTGCTGAGGTTGGGTAAAGGGTCTGTGGCATTTGGGTCTACTTTTGCATAGATTGGAAATTTCCCATGACAATGGGTTAAAAATAAAGACTTGAAAAAAAAAGTAGGGCAAAACTTGTGGCAGGAAATTCAAACATTTGTTAAATAATTTTAAAGGGTCAGAATACGTACTAGCCAGTAATGTAGGAGAGTTGCTTTAGGTGTGCTCAGTGCCATTAATATCCTTTACCTTAAAAAAACCCGACAACTCGTCAACAGAAATCTTACAACTTAAAGATATATAAGAAAACTGAAGATGTAAGATAGTTTTAAAAAGATCATTGCCATTATATATCCATGTGCTTATCAACAGTATCTCATTCAAAATTAAACCTTTTTCCATATGTTTTGCCAAGATTGGCATCAAGTTTTTTGCAAATATATTGTTGGTAAGGAAAGGGATGAAACCTCAGGCTAGTCACTTCTCCTGGAGCGGTCTCCCAAGCCCAGATTTTATATCCAGAGGAAATAAAATGGAGATTTCTAAAACCTGGTAATTGTTCCTGCAGATTCAGTTTTGATGTCCTTGCTTCCACTAGAGGGCTCTGTGGATAAGGGAAAAACATTTAAATCACAGCTTTTGAAGCTGTTTAAAATGTATGCCATTTTATCAGTTATAATCTCTTGGTAGTTTTGGTCTGGTATTCAGAGATAACTTATTTGAATAGAGCGAAGAAGTAGAATAATATTAACACCTTCAGATGTTCTTTTTCTCTGATTATTGCCTCAGTGTCGAGAGTTGCTCTGAGAAATATTTGTACTACATAAATCCTTGTCTTTTTTTATTAGGAGTTATAGTTGGCACTAATCATTACTGGATGTGAAATTCTCTGACTAGCCAATGGTCTAGTCAATAATTCAGAAGTCTGCCTTCTCATAACTTAATACTACTCCAAGATTATTTTGGAAAAAAAATTAATAACAGTATCATAACACAAAAGGATATGAGTTCCCAGATGGGATCTCACTCAGACAAATTTCAGCAGCTGTAAGACTCTTTACTTCTCATCTAATTTTAAATGGCCGAAGTAAAACGTGATTTGAGGTTCACAGATATTAACCTTTTACATAAACATCGGCCTGTCCTTATAAACATCCATGCATTTGAAACAATCAGGATTTAAAATTTTTAGCTACAAGCTCCACAGAGGGAGGAGGGCACTCAATATCCAGTGCTACTACATATATTATCTAAAACATTAAGTTTTAATAAAAAGGTATGAGACATGCAAAGAAACAGGGAGGTGTAACCTAGGGCAAAACGTAGGTAATAGACACTGAGAGGAGCCTGATTTCAGATTTAAGGCACAAAGACTTCAAAGCAGGACTTATATGCAAAGAATTAAAGGAATCCATGATTAAAGTAAAAAAGTAAGGTATGACGTCAAAGCTGAGAATCAAGTGGAGAATATCAATGCGAAGAGAGAGAAATGATATAAAAAACAGACATGAAAATACTGGGCTTCAAAAGCATAACAGCTGAAAGGAAAAATTCACGAAGGGGCCTAATGATTGGATTTGAGCTAGAAAAAAAGAATCAGCAAACCTGAAGATAGATCAATAACTAGTATTCGATCCAAGGAACAGAGAGGAGACATGAGCAGAGCACCAGAGAAACGTGAGGCACCGTCACACACGCCAGGGTAAGTGTAATGGGGTATCACGGGAGAGGAGATGGGAGCACAACAATACTCAGAATAATGGCTGAACGCTTCTTAACTGTGATGAAAAACATTAACCTACAGGAAGTGAATGAGCTGCACAAAGACACCTCGGAGTAAAAGTGCTGGAAGTCAAATACAAAGAGAAGATCTTGAAAGAAGCAAAGGAAAATGACTTGTCATATACAAGGGAACCCGGAGAAGATCAAGAGATGGCTTCTTACCAGAAACGTCAGAGGTAAGAAAGCAACCGGTTGGAAGGACGGCTGAATAGGGAGTTCCTGACTTTGGTCCCCCTGACAGACGGAGCAACTGGTGGTTCTCAGTATATAAGAAGCCTTTGCGATGATGCCGGAATTAAGGGGTGAGGATGAAGCACACCACCCTGGACCACAAAAATTTGAGAAAACCATGTGAGAAGCGTAAAAGGAGCAGATTTGCTTTGAACACATCAGCCTTCCCCCAGGACGTGCACGGCCACCCTGAGGGGGCCCCCCGGGCCTGCAGCTTCTCCACTGGGAAAAGGAGGGCCAACCTGGACATCCAGATTCCCCAGTGTTACAGGACACCTCACAGGGTCACTGGGGAATCAGCTAGAGGAAGGATAGAGCTCACAACGTGAGTGCACAAATCCTTGTAGACCACGTTCCTGCAGGCAGAAGAGCCCCAGGGGGATCCCAACCAGTGATCCCCGGTGGGCTGAGCCAGTGGCCATGTCTGCCCAGGGATCTAGGCAGGCAGTTCTACTGGGTGTGGCTCCCCTGCCAGTGGACCATCCTGGCTGCGCAGCCTGGACAGGGAAGCATGTTACTGGTCCTACCTGACTGCTGAGCATGGCCTCCAGCTTTGCCCAACCAGAGAGCCTGGCCAGAGATGCCAGACAGCCGTGGAACACATCCTACGGCCACCAGGGCAAGGAAGCTGTCAGCAGCCCCACCCAACTTCTGAAAAAATCCTGGAGAGGAACCCACCAGAAATCCTGGAGCTGAGACATACCATGACTGAATGAAGACGACAGCAGAAAACTTCAGTAGCAGCCTGAGCAGAAGAGAGAATCCGTGAAATCAAGGGCAGCTCGTTTGAAATTGTCAGAGGAGCAAAGAGGAAAAAGAATGAAAAAAAAAATGAAGACAGCTTACGTGAATTACAGGACACAACTAAAAAAACAATCTATGCTACTGGCGTCCCAGACAGAGAAGAGGCATAGACAGGGGCGGAAAGCTCATTTAAAGAAATAATTGTGGAGAAATCATTGTGGAGAGATTTGGACATCCAAGTTCATGAAGCTTCCAGGACCTCAAAAAGTCCTTTTAAACCCCAAAAGATCTACTTCTCCAAGACACATTCTAGTGAAACTGTCTAAAATCAAAGAACATTCATTTTAAAATCAACAGGTGAAAAATAAATTTCTCACCTACAAGGGAACCCCCATAACAATGTTAGTGGATTCCTTGGCAGAAACCTTGCAGGCTAAGAGATTGGGATTCTATGTCCAAATTGCTGAAAGAAATAAAGAAAAAAAGCTGTCAGCTAAGAATACTTGAGCTGGCAGAGTTAATCCTTTGGAAATGAAGGAAAGTTGAAGACTTTTCCCAACAACCAGATCTGAGGGAGCTTCTCGCCACTAGACCTGCCTTACAAGAAACACTTGTAAAGGGGTTCTTCAAGCTGAAATGAAAAGGAGCTGCATAGTAACGTGGAAGCATATTAAACACAAAACATGCTGGTAAAAATAGTACATATTCAAATTTAGAATAGTCCAAAACTGTAATACGGTGGTGTGTTAATCATTTATCTCTAGTGTAAAGGTTAAACAGTAAAAGTATTAAAAATAACTATAGCTGGGCTTCCCTGGTGGCACAGTGGTTGAGGGTCCGCCTGCCAATGCAGGGGACACGGGTTCGTGCCCCGGTCCGGGAAGATCCCACATGCCGCGGAGCGGCTGGGCCCGTGAGCCATGGCCGCTGAGCCTGCGCGTCCGGAGCCTGTGCTCCGCAACGAGAGAGGCCACAACAGTGAGAGGCCCGTGTACCGCAAAAAAAAACCCAAACAAACAACAAAAAAACTATAGCTACAATAACTTTGTTATTGGATACCCAATATAAAAAGATGTAAATTGAGTCTGGTGTCAGATGAATGCATTATAGTCTGCTCTACCTATGGCTCATCTGTGTGCATTGAATGATTTCAGGTTCTCCAAATCTCTGGGATCTTGTCAGCAAGATGCTGAAAATATTTATGTCTCACTTGTGGATCAGATGAAACGATGTTTATGAAATTTGTTTTTAAGTCTGGGTATAGAGTAAATAGAAATGTCCTTCTATTGCCATGTTGATTTCTTCAGACAAACTCCTCCCCCTTTTCATCATTTGTGCTTGCGTGCTGACATTTCAATTTTTATAACTTTCACTTTCTCTCTCTTTCAGGCTTTCTTTCTCTGTCTCTTATAGGTTGTCTTCTCTTTCAGAGCCTTTGGACGTGGAGCCAACTAAATATTTTCTCCAGAAAATATCATCTTTTTACCATCTGCCTTCAGAAAAGTCCAATGTCCATGTATAGTGTTACATGCTGCATCCCTTGCATAACTAATGACCGGGAGACATAGTCAGTTTCTTCCAATCCTCTTGTGGCTATCAAGTAACCAAACACTTCTTAGTTATTATTTGTTCAAGAGTAACAACAGTCTTCTGTGTGATTGTTTTCTGAGAATTCCTGGTTATCTTAACTGCTCCATTAATCTGCTTTTCAATACTGTCCGAGTATTATTCCTCCATTCCTTCTGATTTCCGTCAAAAAATGCATATATCCAACAAACATTTGAATACTTCTGATGCGCCAGGAGCTTTGTGGGGAAATTCTACCAGTATTTCATTTTCCCCTCAAGTGAAAAAAAGTTGCTGTCGCTCCCATATGATTCAGAGGAGGAAGCTGGGGCTCTGAGAATCTTGGCGAGTTTCCTGGGGGTGGTCACGGACAGACCAAGGACAGGAATCTGGTTATCTAATTCCAGGACCACTCTTTTCCCTCTTAGGACGTGGTCACACAGGAGGTGGAAAGTTAGCAGGAAAATGTAATATTTCTGACAGTAAAAAGTGACCAAAAGTAAATATAAAGGCTTATTTTCATGAAGGTCATGTGCAATCCTTTAGCGCATGTGGAACTCAAAGATGATACAAATATTTTAACTCACCGGACATTATTGCCCTCTAAGTAAGATGGTGCATATCATCTGGTGACCAGATACTTAACATTGTCATTTCTTTGTTCGTTGCAGTAGGTATTATAGATCACTGGATCTCATGTAATTACCCATGAAATTGCCGGTGTTCTTTTATGACAGGTACTCAATAAAACACCTTTGGTTGCCTAGAAGATGATTAACCTCTTCGTGGAACCACTTGAATGTAATATTTAATATATGTGACATAATATATAACTTTAATACATGACATTTAAAAACATTCTATTTGTAGGTCAAAGTTTGTCCAATAGGACCTCATGGACTAACTGCATTACTTGAAAATTTCAGGCCAAAATAAGATAGTTATCTAAGATCATACAGCTCTTGCCCACGGTATGGCATGGGTATTCACACCACCCTCTACAAATGTTTGGTTCAGATCTTTTTCCATTTAATGAAGTTTGACAATTTGTGACAGGATAGAAAGGAAATTCATTATATTTAGTAATAGAAAACCCATTTCTCATTTTTCACGAGCCAAGCAGCTATGATGAAATTGCCTAAACCACTATATCACAATTCTCCACCTTTGTGGTTCTTAAGGTCACCCTCAAAGGTCTTCAATTTCCTTATGTTCACAGCCTGGCATCTGGTAATTTTCAGTATCAGAAAATATAAAGGGGCTATATATTTTTTTCTGAGGAGAAATATTTCTGATTTGAGAAGAAATAAATCTGTCAAGGGGAAAATATTAAAAATAAAAAGAGTGACTGTAATAATCACATTGGTGTCACAGGCAATTTTGCTTCTCCAACTCGGTGAAGGAAAGGTCCCTGCCCCCCAAAGAACTGTCAATGTAAGAGAAATGGATTCTTTATTTCAATAACCACTGTGGTTTAAGGGTAATTTATGTATAAGGAAGGACAACAGCCTCAAGAATCAAATTTCCTTAAAATATTATTTTGTATTCGCTCTGCTACAAAGCTTAGTGAAATTGATAGATCAGAAGGAGGAATGACTAAATTTGCTTCTCCAAGTTATAATTTAACACACATTGTATGTGGCTCACATCGCTAGCCATTGTAAGTGGCTCACAACACTATGCCTTTTGTATAGGAATGACACTTACGAAGTAATATTTCCTCAAATTAAATAATTCTTATAATTTTAATAGGAAAAGTAGGAGAAAAAATATTTGTTTGATCTCACTTACGAGGGGTAGCAAATCTTCTACTGTCTACATCCCATCCCCTGATATATGACAAATCTTGCCTCAGTCTCTATTATTTTCATCAACCATAAATAAAACACTACCCATCATTTGTTTTTAAGTGGACATCTCCCCAGAGAGGTAGAAAGAATGCTCAAACATTTAAATAAGCAATTTAAATTCTTATTTCTTTCTACAATGATCTGTGGCCATAGCTACCACCGTCCGTATTTAGGATTTTAAAAAATAAAGAAGTAAGAATATATAAAACAACTAAATCAAAGGCTTCCTATTTACTCAGTTTCATACAGGAAATATTTATCACTCTCCCAATAGCAATTCTTCCCCTATCACATCCACCAACTCAAGACACATGTGCTGCATTCGCTGTTGCGAGCGTGTCATCAATCTGCAAGTGTGTCTAGTGCTCGGCCACCCTCCTCATCCACCTTCGGCTGATTACGGTGCTGTTTCTGAGGCGCCGGATCTGGCCTTGTCACTGTAGGAGCACAGGGCTCTCTCGCTGCACATGTAATACTTTTCCATGACAAATACCATTATGCAAAGTTATTGAAGACTGGTAAATACTCACATAATACATTCACAAGAAAGTATTCGGCATTTTCCTACTTTTTGAAAAAAATCAACTTATACAAAGGAAAAGAATAGGCATTTACCAATTTCCAGATGCCTGATTCCACTTAGAGGATACGTAATTTTAATTCTAGAGCGGACAACATATAAAAAACAGCTTTATATAAAAGAAACTAACAGCTTTGAAAGGAAAAAAACCTCTTCAAACTTCATTTATGACCACTTCAGTTACTGTTGAAATTAAATATTTGATTATGTTTTGGGTTTAGGGGGAGGATACATGGGATATTAATATACGTTAAATGTCCGTCTGTTGGTATAAATGTCTATTTGAAGCATCCTCTGCTCTTTATTAATCTCAGGAGATTGGGACATGCACTAACTGTCTATGGTTTTCTGGTGTTGCTTTGATATCTTATCTCGTTTCTCAATATCTACTTCTATCAAAACGTAGAATATGGAAATAGTTTCCACATTCTTATTTTTATAATATTCTATTTTTGCACTATTTAAAATATTTCAAGGTTTGCATTCTTTTTTAAATTACAACAGTTTGTTATTATTTTTTCCCTAATATTAAATACCATGTGATATGTAAATTTTGCTTAAAGAGAATTGGTTACTTTCCCCTTCTCCCTTCCAACAGTTCATAATGACTACTCCAACTTTGTGAAGATAATACAATCATATCTTTTTTTTAAAAAATTTATTTTATTTATTTATTTTTGTCTGCGTTGGGTCTTTTTTGCTGTGCGCAGGCTTTCTCTAGTTGTGGTGAGGGGGGGCTACTCTTCGTTGTGGTGTGCGGGCTTCTCTTTGCGGTGGCTTCTCTTGTTATGGAGCATGGGCTCTAGGCATGCAAGCTTCAGTAGCTGTGGCACATGGGCTCAGTAGTTGTGGCTCGCGGGCTTAGTTGCTCCGCAGCATGTGGGATCTTCCCCCACCAGGGCTCGAACCCGTGTCCCCTGCGTTGGCTGGAGGATTCTTAACCACTGTGCCACTGGGGAAGCCCATATAGTCCTATCTTTTAATGAGACTAGAAAATTGTCAAAATCCCAAAGCAGAATCTTAAGAAATAGTTGCTCAGAGGAATGAAAAATGAACCAAAATTAGTGAGACGCAGAGAAGGACATATCTGTCTCTGCAAATGCTGGAGGGCGACATGATGTTTACAGAACAGGTGCCACACCTTGAAGCGGCAGAGCAGCCATCCGTGCCTGGAGGGGGAAGTTGGTCTGAGGGCAGACAGTAGGTGAAGAGGTGTGATCTGGAGCAGTGAGTTCACATCCAGGGAAGACCACGTCTAAGCAGAGGAGGGGAAGGACCGCGTTCACTTGGCCACTCCTTCTCGGCTGGGCTGTGGGTCCAGTAAATACTCACATCCAAAGCCACTATGCCCACCGGCCACTCTGCTGCCTGCTGAGGACGCAACGAGCAAGGAACCAGAGTCTTCGTCCTCGAGGTGGCTGCCATTCTCAAAACTGAACTACTTTTTCATCAGTAAAGGAGCAGAGAACTGTTGATACAAAATGAAAGCTTTGGTCCTCTTGTGAGGAGCCCTACCATCAATGGACAGTCTTCAAAAATGTTTCCTCAGGTGCTCCTAAGGCCGCGCAAAGAAAGTGATGCATTTTTCAAAAAAGAAAGAAAAAACTAAGAGAAATAAAAAATAACTCTTACAAACGAATAGGGTAGCGATGATAAGGAGAGACCTCATAACTGGCGAGCTTCTTAGCCAGGACATGTAGACACTCACTCAGTAAAGAGGCATGAACAGTAGTTTTGCAAATAATAATTACTGAATCAAGAAACCAAGTTTGCTTGTAGGATGAACCACTACCAATGCGAGGCAAAATCTAATGTTTTCCCTCTGTTCCATTACTTTATCTTCCCTCTGTCAAGTGAAATGTCTCAGGATAAATAGCAGAGAAAAGAAAGGACAGGACTTCCCTGGTGGCGCAGTGGTTGAGAGTCCGCCTGCCAATGCAGGGGACACGGGTTCGTGCCCCAGTCCGGGAGGATCCCACATGCCGCGGAGCGGCTGGGCCCGTGAGCCATGGCCGCTGAGTCTGCGCGTCCGGAGCCTGTGCTCCGCAACAGGAGGGGCCACAACAGTGAGAGGCCCACGTACCGCAAAACAAAAAAAAGAAAGGACAGAAATAACAATGTGTAATTCAGACTTTTTGATCCTATGGTTTTCAATGTAGAATTAACCTTAGACCATCTGAATCTCAAATTATTTCATATCTATATTATTTCGCAGTCATATCAAATAAGATAACAATGGTAAGGCCATACTAAAGAAAATTAAAAGCATTGTCTCTTACAAACTTAATTTATTGGTTAAAAGTAAGTGCTGGTATCATTAATAATTATGTTTTCTTATTTAAAGAAGATATTAAAGAGCAGAAGCTTTGGAAGTCCAAGAGTACAGCTTCATATCGCAGCTGCCGTTCGTTAGCTGTGGGGGATGCTGTGTTTAGAGGTGGGATAATAATTCTCCCTTCACTGGATTGTGTGTGTGTGTGTGTGTGTGTGTGTATACATAATACTATATTTTATATAATTTCCTAGACAAGTCCAGTTGTACTATGAGAGTTTGTTTGATCTAAAGGAACTCAAGTTCAAGTTTCTCTCAACACTTAACCTTAAAAACTAACTGAAGTTGGGCGTTTGCCATGTGCAGGCTCCTATTCCAAGGCTGTCCACGTATTAACTCATTTAGTCCCACCCAGACCATGGGAATTAGCTACACTACCAACCCCACCCAGAGATGAGAACTGAGACAGGTACAGTCACTCCCTAAGACCACAAAACCTCGGGTTTCTTCACCAGGCTAGCTGTCCTCAAACTATTGAATGACACGAAACACACACACACACACACACACACACACACACACACACGCACAGTTCTTCCATTTTCAAAGGGTCCAACATCACATTCAGAATGTGTTTGCTTCCTTTTGGGGATCATGAATGGTCTCTTTTCCTCCGTTCTCCTGGTGACAGTAAACTTGATCCTCTGAGGGCAAGCCGTTCAGCCTGGTCTTCCACACGAGGCTGTATTTGACCTCGGACAAGGAGGTTTGGGTCCGTCCTGGAGCTGAGTGATGGAAGTTAAGTTCCCCCACGGGAATGGGAGTGAGAAGAGGTGTGGGCTCCCTCCAGCCGAGAAATAGATGCTGTAATCAGGTCTTCAAATCCATGGTAAGCCTACGTTAAAATAAACCATTTAATGCAATCCAGAATCTCTGTTGATTTGTAAGCTCTTGTCCCTTAAATTCACTGGTCCGTTCATCCATCAGGTCACATGGACAGAACATCCTTCAGCTCCTTTGGCCAAGAGTAATCTCCTTCCCGGGACCTCAGGGACTCGATCGATTTCCCTCCATAGTTTTAGTTTCCCCTTTACATTCTGGCTATAGTGGCCATTTATTCAAACTAAAATCAGAGCCCTGAATTGGTCAAAGCTAAGAAAACTATCTAGGTTTAACCTTCCCTGGCCGTTTCTCACATTTATTGTTTTCATCTGTGGGGAGTAACTGCCCCTCGGCAGCTGGTGGATGTGCCCTTTCCCCCCTGTCTCACCCTCTGTGGCCGCCTGTATGTCACCATCATGCCCAGCACTGTGCTTTGTCGTTTCTTTTCACTCTCCTTCTCTGGAGATCTAAAATAATCCATTCCTTTTATGATGTCTTGGTGAATATCTCCTCCTTCCAATGACTTTTCTGCAAGTGTTCTGAGGTTTCCCTAAAACCCTCAAAGAGAAGAGGCCAAGATTCTCCATTTTTCCCCACACCTACCACCTAATACAGTCCTGGGATGTGAGTGTGAACATATAATAATAACAGTTGTTGGACCAATTCACGAGGGTGGCAGTTCCAGGATTTCTGTGTAGTTGTTCAACTAGATGGCTGGACAGCTTGCCTTGAAACTGTTTGTGCAGCGCTTTATGTAAAAATAGTTTCTATATGGACAAGGGGCTGCTGAGGGAAATTGTGAGGCAGCTTTCCAACGACTGTCCTACTGACAGTTTTACGTTAGTTTAGAGCATACTTCGGAGCAGAAAGTGCTATATAAACGCACTTTATATAAAGGAGCTTTTTTTTTTTTTTTTGCGGTACGCGGGCCTCTCACTGCTGTGGCCTCTCCCGTTGCGGAGCACAGGCTCCGGACGCGCAGGCTCAGCGGCCATGGCTCACGGGCCCAGCCGCTCCGCGGCATGTGGGATCTTCCCGGACCGGGGCACGAACCCGTGTCCCCTGCATCGGCAGGCAGACTCTCAACCACTGCGCCACCAGGGAAGCCCTATATAAAGGATCTTGAAAAGAGATGCAGGGCTTATAGGTGAGTGAATAGCCACGTGCTCCGTGATACCAAGAGATGCAACACGAGAAAGATGAATAATTCAGCTTTTGGAATCAGACTGGATGGCGTTTCATGCCAATTCGGCATCCAACAGCTCTAAGAAAGCAGGGATGGGCTTCTTCTTTGAGTTTGGCTGATTTCCTGTGAAATGACACCCTGCACAGGGTTGCCATGGTGAGATACACAGCGCCTGGCATTACCAGGAAGTAAATACAGTAATACACGTCGCCTCCCCAGGCTGGCCCTCCCAACTCCGTGAGAGACCTTCTCAGATCGACCAGCTTGAAGCCAAACTATGTGGAGAGCAGCTTGGGTCACACAAAACACTCAGATACATTGGACGTGAGATAAGAAAGGTCAAGATGGGTGTGAGCGCTGTATTCATTGTGGTGAAAACAAACTGATGAGAAAACAGAGGAGAGAGGGGTCACGGTGATCATGCAGCACCACCCCCATGGAGACCCATCCCAGCCTCGAACCTGCTACTCAGAGGTGCAGTGTGTCATAGTCACACATCTGGGCCCTAGAGCCGGACCCTTTGGGTTCAAGTTCAGCTTTGCAGTTTTTGACCTTTGACCTAAGATTGTAAGACTTTAGGTAAACTACCTAGATAGCTGGTGCCTCAGTTGCCTTATTTGAAAAGTGGTGGTGACAGTAAGGGTACAGTTTCACAGGGTTGTCGTGAAAGATAAGTGAGTTAATGTGCACAGAATAATGCTGTCTACATTCTCTCATTATCATCGTAATCACAACAGCCTTTTATCTGTGTTCCTAGGAGCTCACCGACATACGCATAAAATTCCCCTCTGTGCGAGTTCCACGGGCCTCAGAACATCAGAGGGCCAACCTCCAAGAAAACTGACCACACCGTTTCCTCAGAAGAGAGGGCGCTAACTACACAAGCGTTTGCAACAATGGTTTATAAATTGTGTCCTAAACACTTGTATCTCAGAATTAGGTTGCTTAGGAAGTGAGGGAAAAGTCCAGTTGCACAGCAAGCCATGATTATCAGCCCCATTTAGCTCTTTTCCATGAGTTTCATTACATTTTAGAAAACTCTGCAAGTTTATCTTCTGAAAACTGAGTTCCCTTCATTCAGACTGGCTGGCTTCCGACTCAGAAGCTGCCGCCTGAGTCCCGGAGGCCCAGAGGCCCGGGGGAGGCACAGCGACCGGAGCCCCTTCCTGCCCCCGTCAGGCCGTCAGGCCAAGGACTTACTTTTGCAACAAGCCCCTTTCTCCCTGGCCCCTGGCTTGCCCGATGGATCCGGAAATCAAAGGTCGAGCATTTAACTGAAGTTTGAAAACGTTTTCCTAGTGGAGCTTTTGTTTCTCATTCTCACCAGGGGGCTCAGTCCTGACTGAGGCCGCGTGGAAATGGTGCGCTCCTAAGTTTTGTGCGCAAGGCCCTCGGGCAGACTCTTGTGAGAAGGCTGTCCTCATCCAGAGAAGGATGGGAGAGAATCCAGCTGGGCAAACCGATCTTGTCTTGAGGTGCCTTTTGCTCTCCTAGAAACGCTCCCACCTTCCGTGATGTTCTGAGTCAATACGCATCACCGTATGAAGCTTCATCAAAATATTAACTTGCATCATTCCTACTGAAGGAAATACACTTACCTAAAATTTATTCTAGAATAATCCATTGCTGCAGAAGCCCATAATCATTTTAAAGGTAGAAAGGTATAATTAGCACACTAAGATAATCTTCCGGGAAAATGACAGCATATAATTTGAAATTGTTTTATTAACATGATGGGTTAGTAACCTATCAAATACAATGGCTTTTAATTATGTATCAGGTATTTTGAAACTATAACCGAAACTCTAGAGAAAAGCACTTAGCTTGTTCATGTTAAAAATAACACTAGCATTCATTGAATGGTAACCATAACAACCTTTCTTTTTATCGAAATAATAAGTAAATAATCTCCTAAGTGTGGAAAGAAAAAGGCATTGCACTTAGGAGATAAACATTGATTGACATTTTCATAAGTTGATGTTTAAACATTGTCAGTAGGATTAATTTTATGGCAGGAGTATATTTTCTCTTCTGTGTTTTTTTTTTTTTTTTGCGGTACGCGGGCCTCTCACTGTTGTGGCCTCTCCCGTTGCGGAGCACAGGCTTCGGACGCGCAGGCTCAGCGGCCATGGCTCACGGGCCCAGCCGCTCCGCGGCGTGTGGGATCTTCCCGGACTGGGGCACGAACCTGCGTCCCCTGCATCGGCAGGCAGACTCTCAACCACTGCGCCACTGGGGAAGCCCTCTCTTCCGTTTTTATATTGGTATCAAGATTAAAATTTTTTTCTTTAGACTGAATAAATATTTGTAATCGAAATGTGTTCCTTAAATCTAGGTATTATTTTTAGCTACAAAAACAAACTTCAATTGGGCAACTTAGAGGAAAATAGCTCAGAATTATATTTGGTATCTTTAATAATAAAGTTTCGAATATTAACTCTTATACAATTAAAAGACTATTTATTCATTTATAACAGTAGATGACTAGTTCCATTTAAAGATACAGCTTGTATTTTTAATTATAAATTTAAGTAAAAAATAGTTCAAATTGGATAAAAGATTAAAAAGTCAAATTCTATACATGATAATGACAAAAAAATCCTTCAATACGGTTTTAATATATTTTGTAGAATATTGCATGAAGGTTTTGGTCGACAGCATCAGCTTTTTGGAGGAGGACTGTAGGTCACCTGATATTGAATGCTGGGAAATTGCTGTGTCCTGATAGGGTCCTGGCACGTCCTAAATTCCACACCCAGTCAGTGGCTTATTCCTTTGATAAAATCACCAGCCGTACAAAACACCCCCCACTGTGAGGATGTGCGAAGCTGGAAGCCTCCTGGCTCACTCTCTACCTTCTTGCCTCTAAGGCTGAACTCTCTTCAGAGCATGGCAATGCCCACTGGCTCCTGCATCTGGAACCTGGGCCTGGCTGGTGTGGACACTGGCCTCTCGCAGGGTCAGCCAGGGACTCAGGGGTCAGGCTGGACGGTGCCCAGGGCTCCCCTTTCCCCATCGGGATGTGGAGGATGCTGGCCACCGTCTGGGGCCGGGCCAGCCTGCAGTGGGCTGAGTCCTCTGGAGTTTTCTACGGGGCTGCTGGCTTCCTCACACCTCAGGGCCTGAGCTCCAGGGAGGACAGCCCAGGACAGCCAGAGAGAAAAGGCAGTGCTTCTCCAAGCCGGCTGGGAAACCAGAAGAATCACTTCTGCCACCTCCTCCTGGTGAGAAGCAGACCTCCAGGCCCTCCTCTGCTCAGGACAGAAAGTTATACTTCACCTTCTCCCGGGAAGAGTGTCTGAGCACTCAGGGATGTGTGAATTCACCGTAACGACATACTAATTATTATCTATTTTTCAGCATGTTCAACATTTCAACTAATATAATAAAAAGGAAAGAGAAATTATAAGTAAATAGATTGGAATTGCATCATGTAATCTTTTGTTAATAAGACTCTACTCCTAGCAACTTTAAATAATTGAAATTCACATTGATTGACATTAATGCCGTGGTGCAATTGAGCCACAAGATAACAAGACAAATGTGGATGAAGCGGGTGTATTCTTAGGCAACGGCCATCGCCAGGTAAGAAAAATAACTTTGTTTATAATAAAGATAAAGTAAAGTAATTCTTAGGATCCTTAAAAGCATTCTTACCGTGATTGATAGAAAGAAATGAGTTTCATCTTTGTTAAAAAATCCAGACCTTATAAGTAAATATACATATTTATAAGTGTGTTTTGATGTAAGTATTTCTGTGTGCCTTTCTGCTTCGTTCAGCATCAATTCCGCCAGCAATAACTTCTCAGCTCTCCTTACCTGGACCATTCTGAACGTCCTAGGCCCCAGGAAGACTTCCTGGAATTGATCCTGCAGCCCTCACATACGTGCCTCATAGCAAAGCCTACTGTTTCCCAGCAGGGATGCAACGTCCTGATGGCGACAGCCAGGGTGTCCCGATCCGGCTGAATTCTGTTTTTGTGGTTATTTACCCTTCTTCTCCCCCTTACCCAGGTTCCTTGCTGATTTCATGTTTTCTCTTATTCATACTGAAAATATCTTAAAGGATTTCAATCTTCAATAAAATAAAGCGGGGAGGATTCTGAGACAAGGTCATCTTCAAGGATGACACTTGGGTGGCTGCCTACTCCCTGCTCTGTCAAGTTCACCTTCGTCATGTAAGCCCCAATACACATCTAGTGAATGTTTGATTTGGAAATAATTACAGATAGCAGAGATTTACAAAGACACAAATGGTATGCTAGTTAATTATTTTGTACTTGGAAGACCTTTCCGTTGGTCTGAGAAGTCACCGAATCACTAAGTCTCCAAAGTTAGGAAGTTACCAGGCGAGGGAAGGTGAGGATGGATGGGACCCACCACCTGCTGGCCTTCCTTGGTTGCTCTGGTCCATGGTTGTCATGGGGACCTGGGAGGCACAGATGCTGGAGCTACAATTTGAAATCTTCACTGAGGTAAACCCGGGACCTGGAGCCCAAAGGCATCGGCCAGCAGGGTGTCAGGTGGCCCGGGCAAAAGGGGCATCTTGATCAATAGAGTGTAACATGCAGGTGTCACCTCTTCCCACAGGGGTCATTTGGTATCGAGAGAGGAACAATACGAGAAAAGAGAAAGACGCCAACAGCCCGACGTTTTTTACTTCAGTTATTTATTATTTTAATTCACCAATTTCTCATTAATGAGTGTGGCAAAGGTAATTGACATATGAGTGTTGAATCTAGTTATCATTCACTCAAATTGTGTATTATTTGTTGTGAACAAGCCACCCTTAAAATCTCTAATAACTGCTTCAGGAAACTCAAATTTCAAAGAACAATTGATGCCACTGGCCCTTGATACAGGAAACCCAGCTGCCATTCAGGGTCCACTGAATTTCTTAGCCTTTAAACAACCCCCATGAGACCTACCTGATTAAGAGCTGTTTAATGCATTAAATTTGTATTTGAGGAAATAATTCATACATAGCAAGGCTTATGTTGGGAAATCGTTGAAGAATAATCGTCAAAATATAAGACCACTGGGATATCACAACCCCTAATGTTTTCTTTTTTTTTAACATATTTCCTTTTTTTAAAATTTAATTTTTATTTTATATTGAGGTATAGTTGATTTACAATGTCATGTTAGTTTCAGGTGTACAGCAAAGTGATTCAGTTATACATATACATATATCCTTTTTCAGATTCTTTTCCCATTTAGGTCGTTACAGAATATTCCCTGCACTTATACAGTAGGTCCTTGTTGATTATCTATTTTATATATAGTAGTGCATATATGTTAATCCCAAACTCCCATTATGTTTTCGTATTTGTTATATGTTATGGCAGATGATTTATTACCCAATGTGGTACTGAGTACACCATGGGCTGTTCATTAATGCATCCAGAGTTAGATGACAGAGGTCTCTAAGTCCTGGAATACGTGTGCTATTTTTGCAACTTTGAAAATCTTGACAGTCATGTGTGTATAATGTTAGTCCAAGCAGTGGATAAATCACATATTTTTCAAAGTCTCCTTTATAAAAATTTAAAAAAAATTTATTTATTTTGTTTATTTTATTTTTGGCTGCATTGGGTCTTCGTTACTGCACACGGGCTTTCTCTAGTTGTGGCGAGCGGGGGTTACTCTTCCTTGCAGTGCGCAGGCTTCTCATCACGGTGGCTTCTCTTGTTGCGGAGCACGGGCTCTAGGCGCATGGGCTTCAGTTGTTGTGGCACACGGGCTCAGCAGTTGTGGCTCGCAGGCTCTAGAGCACAGGCTCAGTAGTTGTGGTGCATGGGCTTCATTGCTCCGCGGCATGTGGGATCTTCCTGGACCAGGGCTTGGGCCCCTGTCCCCTGCATTGGCAGGTGGATTCTTAACCACTGCGCCACCAGGGATGCCCTCAATAGCTCCTTTTTAAAACAAATATATTACCGGACACCGGGACTCCTTTGTTCATTTACCATTTCACAAACAAAAACACAATAGCAATTTATACATAGGGTTCATTAAAATATATTTGCTCTTTCTCCTCTTTCACTCCTTCAAAGAACATCATCTATTTTTGCTAAAAACACAAGTAAAGCTGAATGTCCGTCCCAAACACTGTGAAAATCGTTCAGCTGTGTGGCAAGTGCGGGAAGTGCTTTTTCCCCTTCCTCTCACCCTGCCTTATCGCAAGCGCAGAAGCACAGGGCTGCGATCATCAGCACAGCCCCAAGTTCCTGCAGCAGATAAACATGTTTCTCTGGAATCGACATCTGCTTTCTTCTGTAAGCTTTGCTGGGTCTCTTGGGGTCACAGGGAAGTGACCCCACACGCCCTGTGGCTGAGCTGGTGCCGGGGCTCCCGGGGCTGCATGAGTCTTGGCGAAGTTGTACTTCTCCTCGGTCACCTGCTTCTCCAGTGGCCACATCTTTTCATCCAAGCTCAGGTTCCACTCACTCAACAGCTAAACTTTAAAAATAACACTAAAAAAAGAAACTGCTCTAAAAAAGAGACAAAACTAATCTTTGGGGCTTCCTAAACTGATGACTTGACACTTTAGGCGACTAACAAATGTCCCTCATTTAAGGAAGAGTCTTCATAGCTCAGCTTCTCTGCTTCTGATGGACAGGAGAACAATCTCCTATATTTAAAAAATAAAAGCAGAGAAGAATGCCTTTTTAAGAAAGAAAACAATGCCTGTATTAATCTTAAAGCTGGTATCAGTTGATTCATGGACAGCGTTAAGTTAGAAATCACTAGAGAGGGACTTCCCTGGTGGTCCAGGGGCTAAGACTCCACGTTCCCAATGCAGGGGGCTCGAGTTCCATCCCTGGTCAGGGAACTAGATCCCACATGCATGCCGCACCTAAGAGTTTGCATGCCGCAATTAAAGAGCCCACCTGCCGCAACTAAGGAGCCCACCTGCCGCAAATAAGACCTGACCCAGCCAAATAAATAAAATACTTAAAAAAAAAAGAAGTTACTAGAGAGATCTCATTTTTAAATCCACCTTATATTTTCAAGATGTTTTGTTATCAAATATAAACATCATATTTTAAAGGTAAACTTTTATTTGTCTGCAAGTATTTCCTAATATACTGTATGGTTAGAACCTTCTTTGAAAGGGAAAAATAACAAAAATCAGCTTATCTTTGAAAAGGGTCTTTCTTTCTTTCAAGATAATTGACATACACCATGGTGTAAGTTTAAGTTGTACAATGTGCAGATCTGATGCATTAATATATAGAAATATGATCACACTTTAGCATTAGCTGACACGTCTAACACATCACGTAATTACCATTTCTTTTTTGTAGTAGAAACAATTAAGATCGGATCTCTTAGCAAGTTGGAAGTTTATAATACAGGAGGAATAATGGGTTTTTCTTTAAATTGCCCTCTCATCGATTTTGAAGAATATGGAAATTTACGACCAAAGTATATGATAACATTGAAGCAAGACTGTCCCTTAAAATGTCTCCTAAGAACTGTATTGTGAACAATCAAGTATCCCCTTAGTAAGTAAAGATTATGAATGGTTTTGGTGAAGAATCAGAATCTTAATTGGGAGATTGGGATCGACATATATACACTAATATGTATAAAATGACTAACTAATAAGAACCTGCTGTATAAAAAAATAAATAAAATAAAATTCAAAAAAAATCAGAATCTTAAAAAATGTGCTGTTGACATATTCTCTAATTTTCCACACTGAACTAGTCTATATGATTTTAACCAATGCTGGCTGTCCGGGTGAGTTTTTCGGCATTGGTTACCTCGTCCACAGTCTTGATGGAGACAAAAGGGAGATTTCCTTTAAAACCAGAAAAGCTAGTCATCACAGCAGCTAGTTCTCAATCAAGTAATAAAAGCACGTATAAGCTAAACCCAGAGGGGACCAGTTACAGGTGCTGGTGTTGGGGGAACATCAGTTCACACTGGGCACCTTGTACAAAACTCCCACATGTCTACACAGCAAAGTAACGGACAGATACGAGCAGTCTCTCCACCTGTCCAAAGGTTTAATTCTTTTTTAAAAAAGTTTATTTTATATTGGAGTGTAGTTGATTTACAATGTTGTGTTAGTTTCAAGTGTGCAGCAAACTGATTCACTTATACATGTACATGCATCTATTCTTTTTCAGATTCTCTTACCATTTAGGTTATTACAGAATACTGAGTATAGTTCCCAGCAGGTCCTTGTCGGTTATCTATTTTCTATATAGTAGTGTGTGTATGCTAATCCCAAACTCCTAATTTATCCCCCCCATCCCCTTCGGTAACCATAAGTTTGTTTTCTATGTCTGTGGGTCTATTTCTGTTTTGTAAATAAGTTCATGTTTTAGATTCCACATATAAGTGATACCATATGGTATTTGTCTTTCTCTGTCTGACTTACTTCACTTAGTATAATAATCTCTAGGTCCATCCATGCTGCTACAAATGGCATCACTTCATTCTTTTTTTTATGGCTGTCTGAGTAATATTCCATTGCACAGGTATACCACATTGTCTTTTGAGAAATATTTGGAGGGTGAAGACAGGGCCTTTAAGTTAATTAAAGTCGGAGTAAACAGAAGTGTTAAGACCTTATGTCACTTTAAATCTGGAAATAGAGAATGAACGCTTATGTCAGTAAGTCATGATTTATTTTCATAACAAACTCACGAATCATGACATCTTGTCTATATTGTGGATGAGGCGACAGGAGGCTGACTTTACTCCTCAGAAAACTAGATCATGTTTGTAAGCTGCTCAGTTTCTATAAGAGAAAGACTTCAGAAATAAGTTTTAATGTATTTTCCCAGTGTCTTACAATATATTTTAAAGAAAGCTTGGTGACATGTGGCTGTTTTTGTTTATTTGGTAGAATTAGTTGTCCTCCCATAGTTCTTTTTCTCTCCCTCTGTGGGCCCGCACGCGCACGCACACACACATACACTCACACTCACACTGGACTGTCATCTGCAATTTATATGAGATACGGTGGTGGATGAGCTAGTTATGAAACTCAGTTACGGTGCTGAGTGGCCTGGCCAGACCCGACTCTCCTTCAGGATATCAGCTCATGCACTCCCATAGCATCTTGTTAATAATTTTCAAGTATTTTCACAGACATCGGCTCATGTCAGCTTCAAAGCAACCTCCGGGCTGGAGCATCTATTATCGTTCCTTTTCACAGATACAAAACTGCAAAGCAGCAGGGTCACGTGGTACTCCTTCCTCCCTCCCCCTCACTAGGGTCCTGTGGCCACTGCAGGGCAACTTGGGCTTAGAAGCCCGGGCATCCGATGCCCTGTTGGTCCACCTGTGAAGAAGCCACATGCCAGCAGCATCTAGATACAAGTTTTCAACAAGAGCAGAGCACCCAGGTGCAGGGATAAAGGAAGAGATGCTCTGACTATCACCAGACTTGTCAATTTTGAGTGCTGTGCGAGATAAAGTCCTCTGCCCCCGCTTGGTACCCAGAACATCACAGAACTGTATGGAAAGGTAGGAAGAAATACCAGAGCAGCACCTTCTGTTTTTCTGTGACCCAGCCTT
Organism: Delphinus delphis; assembly: GCF_949987515.2. Lineage (NCBI taxonomy): Eukaryota > Metazoa > Chordata > Mammalia > Artiodactyla > Delphinidae > Delphinus > Delphinus delphis. The sequence continues at coordinate 87,134,369 of NC_082695.1, forward strand.
CCCTCCCTCATGGGAATAACATTAATGAAACCATTCATTTAAATAAATCACCAGTCTTATCTACTTGTTCAATGCAAATTATTATTCGTTTGAGACAGCAGGTAAGTGGTCTTGTCCAAAGTTGATTGTGTGCAGTAAATACCACGTTAATATTAATAACTTCATAATAATGCAGTGTTCACAGAACGTGTGAGAAGCTGGGAAATGCTCATTTGTAAATGATCTTTGACAAGGATGGGAAGGACCCGGGGAGCAAGCCTAATCCCAATTGTAATTATGTGGAGAAGAAGCAAGAGGAAATGACGTTCAGGATGCAGATCTACTTATCAACCTATGAGAGCGACAGCAGGGAACCATCTATGGAGGTGACTCTGGAATTGTCTCCAGACTGAGGTGAGGGTCCTGTCCTTAGTCATCATGCTCCGTAGCGTTTTCTTTCCAACTCTGCATCCTAGCATGTAGAAAACTCCTCATCTATTGCATTTCCTAGAGTTTAATTTTATGTAATACTTTCAGGGAGGAAATGCAAATTCAAGGCTGCCTCGCGACTAGGTATCCAGGCCACTAGATGATCTGTGAAACGAGATGTAAGGATGACCTCCTCCCAGGCAAGAGAAGATGTCAAACAGCTGTGCTATCCAGTTTGGGCAGGTCCCCGTGGGCAGACAGGGGGTCTTGAGAGCAGGTTCTTTTAGATCTAAATGTCTACAGAAGGCAGGCAGAAAATGAAATGAGACAAGAAGCTTCTAGAGGGGAGGTACCACCACTCAAGATTTTTTTATTTTTATTGAATTATACTTCATTTATAATGTTCTGTTAGTTTCAGGTGTACAGCACAGTGATTCAGTTACATATATATCTATTCTTTTTCAGATTCTTTTCCCTTATATGTTATTATAAGATATTGGGTAAAGTTCCCTGTGCTATACAGTAGGTCTTTGTTTATCTATTTTATGTATAGTAGTGTGTATATGTTAATCCCAGACTCCTAATTTATCCCCCCCCTTTCCCTTCTGGTAATCATAAGTTTGTTTTCTATGTCTGTGAGTCTATTTCTGTTTTGAAAATGAGTTCATTTGTATCATTTTTTTAGATTCCACACATAAGTGATATCGTATGATATCTGACTCTACAAATCAACTGTGACTTGCAGAAATGAGGTCTAACATTGCTAAATTACCTGACTTTTTTTCAAAGAATACAGAAATCCAAATTGTCTTGCATAATCTCTCCCTTTTGAAAATACTGTTCCCACCTGTATCAGGATATAATTGACATAGAACATAGTGTAGGTGTGAGACGTGCATGCGGTGATTTTCTACAGTGAGTGATCCCCACAGTAAGGTGAGTCAACCCATCCATCACCTCACATGGTTGCAAGTTTTTTTTTTCTTATGGGGAGAATGTTTAAGGTCTACTCTCAGCAACTTTCAAATATATTTACAGTGTTGTTATAAATGCTATAAATTAGATGCTAATTTAATCATGCTATAAATTAGATCCCCAGGACTTATTTATCTTATAACTGGAAGTTTGTACTTTTTACCACTTTTACCCATTTTCCTCATCTCCAGCCTCTGGCAACCACCAACCTGTTCTCTGTTTCGATGAATTCACCTTTTTTTTCGACTCCACATAGAAGTGGGATCATATGTTGTTTGTCTTTCTCTGTCTGACTTACTTCACTTAGCATAATGCCCTCAAGGTCCATCTCTGTGTCCCAAACGACAAGATTTCTTTCTTTCTCACGGCTGAATAATATTCTGTCCTGTGTATGCATACATCATGTTTTCTTTCCATTCATTTGTCAAAGGACACTTACATTGTTTTCATGTCTTGTCTACTGACATGAGGGGTGCAGATATCTCTTTTAAGATGGTGATTTTATTTCATTCAGATATATACCCATAAATGGGATTGTTGGACCAAAGGACATCCTTAAAGCAGAAATTAAAAGATGATAATTTACATCACAAGAACGTAGGAATGTGTAAAACTCGCAGGTGATGGTAAATACATAGTCAAAGTCAACTTTGCTAATTGTAGTGATGTCGTGTAATTTACTTACGACTCTACATTAAAAGCAAAAGTATTAAAAATAACCATAACTGTGTAATTTCTTGACACCAAACTATGGGCAATTGATTTTTAAAAAAATAGTCAGAACTATGCAGGCCAAACAAAATACTCCTGTGAGCTGACAGTTTTTAAACTTTTTTATTTTTTTAGCTCTTTTACACCACAAATCTGAACTCGTTAACGTAATCTCAGTCCGTTTTAATTTTTTTCCACAAAGAAATATTTCGTGAGTTATGGGAATCTGCATTCTGAGCACACTTGAGTATATAATGAATAATTTTGCTGGTGATACACGGAGAGGAAAGAAAAGGAAGCAGTCGAATGTCACGGGAGATGTAGTGCAGGAGTCCTGGGAAAAGCTGTGCTCTTTCTGCGACAGCTGCTGGCTTGTCTGACCGTGGACCCACGCGGAGGGATCAAAAGGGACAGTGACCGGCCGGGCGCTGCCGGGGCTCTTGCTTTGTTTCTTCTGCCCATCTTCATCTGTAGACACTGCTTTTTGGGCAAATACACTTTCTGTCTGTGTCTTTGATAAAGACATTGCCTTTTGCTCACTTAAAAAAACCCTTATTCTTGTCTTCAGCTCTGACTGTCAGCAAAGTGTCTGTAGGTGGTGCCCATGTGCACAGACCCACAGAAGGATGCTGGCGAGAGGGGCTCCCACGTGCTTCACAACGTGGAGGACGAAGGAATTCGAGGCCCCTCCGTGTCCTGTAGATGTGAGGTCCCCATGCCACCCCCAGATTGGGAGCACGGGAACATTCGGATGATAACCCCATTCCACAGCAGGGTGTGCCGCATGGATTTGTGTGTGTAATGAAAGCTGTGTCTACACAAGGCGTGGAGTCGGTCACTGTATTTCAGTGACGAATTAAATGAGAAGAAAAAAGCAGTCAAATTGATTGACTGGCTTCCTCAGGACTACGTGTGAATTGACTGAATTCATTTAAAACGCTGCATTGAGAGCTCTGTGTAGACACCACCTGTGTCCAGTTTTGTTTTTTAACCTTTGGAGAGGTTGAGCTTCCCTAACTGCTCTAGAAAACTGAGAGCCTGGAACACACAGGGAACAGGGTCTTAAATTCTGAACTCTTAGCTCATGGGTAAAAACGGAGCAGAACCGGGAGAAGACATGCCCAGAGGAGCATCTTCCTTCAAGGTTTCTGGTTTAGCAAGAATGAGAAAAATCGGGTTCACTGGGAAAATGTTTTTAACCTTTATTCTTAGGATAAATCAAGAGGCTCATTTTTCAGTCTATAGAATTCAATTAAAGGTCAGATCTGTAATGGCGATCCTAATTATTAATGTGTTGCTATTTTAATTATTAATAGGTTGAAATATTTGCATAATGGATAAAGAAATAGCCCAAGAACAACTTTGGTAGCATCTGAAGAGTCTTCAAAATATTTTATCAATATCCCTTTTGCTATGAGCTTATATAATTCATTTAAAACACAGACATTTATTTAAAATATTACAAGGGTAAAACTACAGTTACCACCGTTAGATAATATGAACCAAACTATACTGATTATGGTCCTGAAATATTTGAAAGAGGTGATCTATATAGAAATCACCAGAGGAAAAATAGTAAAGAGAGTACTTATTATTTTGTACAATCCTAACATTCATTTCTAAAGAATAATTTGGGTTAAGATATATTTTAACCACACCCAATGTTATTCTCCTTCATCCTGAAAATGTATTGAATCTAAACAACTTACTGGAGCAGAAACACGTCACAGATGTGAGGTTTTTAACTAAATGGTATTGGAATTAGCTTTCCTAAATGTAATTTATCAGAACCTAGAAATATCTGTTTCTGTTATCAATAATAAATCTCCTGACAGAATTAGGCAGCAAATAGATGATTGATGTTATAATGTTATCTATAAGTTAATTTAAACTTCAGCTCAAAGGAAAGAGGTTTCCTAGTTGTTTTTATAAAGTGAGGGTATTACATTAAAGTATAAATTTACTTTAAAATTTGAAGTGTCATTTAAAAAATTTATTATCAGTATAATTTGATTCATATAATTATAACTAAACTATGTAACCCCAAATATTGAGAGTAATTTTGTGTTATTTACATAAACATGTAAAAACTATTGGCTCTAGGAATCAACCAATCCTCCCTTTTTAAAGAAGAAGAGAGAACAAGAATATTTCAGCTTCAGAGAAATATTTTATCTAGGGATGTTTGAGGACAGGATTAGTGATACTGACTGAAATGAACTTTTCAATAGCTAATGCGATATTTATTAGGATTCAGTTTAACCAATGTTAGTAATTACAAGAGACACAAAATTCACTATTAATTAGTTCATCATCAATTATTTACATACGCCTTTAAAGGATGGCCACTTTCAAGCCTGTTTTCTATGTTTGGTATGGGTTTCATTCCTACATTTCTTCACTTCAATTCCTTTTCACCTGGCAAAACTTTTACCTTCCTTGTTTATTACAACTACTAGGTTGAAAGTGTTTCGTTCTGAAAATCGATATCAAACTATGAGTTCTTTATTTGGGGGAATATTATTCAAAATTTATGCAGAAGAGATTTTTTTTGAAAGAGAAAGAATTAGTTTTTTTTTTTTTAATTCCAACAGCTCCTAGTTAAAAATATCTTATGATGAAAAGACAGTACATGATTTTAGGAGAAAGAATCATCAGCAAAGCTTCCCCTTTGGAAAAATATAACTTTAATAAGGAAGTAGCAGTTAGCACAATTAACTCATAACCTGGTGCTGAAGACCATATTTACAGATTTTTCTTACTTGTGAATTAACTAAACAAAAAAATAGGCTAGTGTGTACATCACGAGGGCATCTGTTTGATTTGACTGTGTTTATGCAGGCTTTTTTTCATTTTCCCCAGTTTTATTGGTATATAAGTGGCATATAACAATTTATTCATTTGTGTACAACACAATGATTTGATACATGTATATATTGTAAAATGATCACCACGATAAGTTTAGTTAAAATCCATCAACTCTCATAGTTACAAAATTTTTTTCTTTTGATGAGAACTTCTAAGATGTGCTCTCTCCCCAACTTCTAAATACACAATAGGTTTTTGTGAATGATAGTTGCCATGCTGTGCATTATAGTCGCCAGGACTGATTCTTCTTATAACTGGGAGATTGTGCCTTTTGACCCCCTTCACCCATTCCTCCCACCATCCCCTACCCACCTCTGGCAGCCAGCTATTTGTCCTCTGTTTCTAGGATTTCGGTGTTCATTTTGTTTTGGTTTTGGTTTTTATTTTAGATTCCACATATAAGTGAGAACATACAGTATTTGTATTTCTCAGTTTGACTTATTTCACTTAGTATAATGCCCTCAATTTCCATCTACGTTTTTTGCAAATTGCAGAATTTCTTTCTTTATCATGGCTGAATGATATTCCAGTATTTATATCTATATCTAAACTATGCTAATATATAGATCTACTAGATAGATCTAATAATACCATCTATATATCTAGATATATCTACACCACATTCTTTTTGGTATCCATTCATCCACAAAGAGATGGACTCTTTTTTTTTTCCCCTCATATCTTTATTGGAGTATACATGCTTTACAATGTTGTGTCAGTTGCTTCTGTACAACAGAGTGAATCAGCTATACGTATACATATATCCCCATATCTCCTCCCTCTTGCATCTCCCTCCCACCCTCCCTATCCCATCCCTCTAGGTCATCACAACACATCGATTTGATCTCCTTGTGCTATGCAGCAGCTTCCCACTAACTATCTATTTTACATTTGGTAGAGGAAATATGTCCATGCTACTCTCTCACTTCGTCCCAGCTTACCCTTCCCCCTCCCCGTGTCCTCAAGTCCGTTCTCTACGTCTGCGTCTTTATTCCTGTCCTGCCCCTAGGTTCTTCAGAACCACTTTTTAAATTCCATGTATATGCGTTAGCATACGGTATTTGTTTTTCTCTTTCTGACTTACTTCACTCTGTATGACAGATTCTAGGTTGTCTCTATGTCTTGGCTATTGTAAATAATGTTGCCATGATCACGGAGGTACACATGTCTCTTTGAGATAGTGATTTTGTTTCATTTGGGTAAATGACCAGAAGGGGAATTGCTGGATCAGATGGTAGTTCTATTTTTCATTTATTTCCACAGTGGCTGCACCAGTTGACATTCCCACCGACAGTTGTGCTTACATAGTTTAAATCTAGATCATCCTACTACCGCAGCTGACCCTAGTATCTTCATTCCTCCATCACCCACACATTCGCCCAGCATCTGTTTGAGGTACACTCCAATTGATAACAAAGCCCTTGACAACAAATACACAGCAATGACAGCAACAGAATTAGATGCTACTGTTTCAAGTTTCAAGGACAAAATACAACAGGAGGGGAAAAGTTCATCGTTATGAATAGAAAATGCTAATAATTAAAAGAAAATCTTTTTGTATTAGATTTTTGATTGAAATTGTTTATTTTCTTATTTATTTATTGAAAGAGGCCACTTAGACTTACTTATTTGGATAGGTTTTTATACTAATATATCACACTCAGGTATACATATATTGGAAAATGTAAGTGAAGTCAATTAGCATGTCTGTAATGATTCTTCCCCTTCTGACTAGTTCCATGTTTTCTATTTGACATTCACCATGAAGGCTAGTCTTGAACCATTTCTTAAAAATGTGCCTCGGCAATGTCTCTCTGAACATTGCTTCAAAAGTCACCGATGTGTGTATATTCCTCTGTTGTTAAAATATAAAGAGACTTTATTTCAGATGGTCAACTTTGAATACTTGGAAAACAAGAGATCAAATCATCCTAAAGCAACAGTCTTTCACTGAGTTATTCCTTAATGGCATTTTCACCATGTTTTAAGATGAACCTTCCCACATATCACAGATATGCGATAACACGGCAACTGAGTGCTGTGATGAAGCTCCTTTTACATCACAGTTCGATTTTTGTCTACTCACTTTTTCTTATTCACAATAACCAAAATGCAGAGTGAATGGCTGTGTAATGCATATCTGTTATGATTCCGAGCAAGCCATTAGCTCTGGAGAAACGCTTGGCCTTAAACCACTCAAGGGATCAGGTTCCCAGATTCCGTGGTGAGCAAAACCGCAGACCACAGGTGTCCTGAGATGCCAAAGTCTGTGCAGAGGTCAAGGTCAGGAAAAGAAGCAATAGTTCAGGAAGGAAAGAAACTCTTCTCCAAAGAGGAAGGTTTATTGATAGCAGTTCTTGGTTGGTTTAATAGCCGCTGTAAAACTCAGCAAATTCAATTTAGTGTTGTTTGGAGGAAATGAGAAAATAATATGAAAAACACAAAACCAGAGGGTTTAGACTCTCAGATGACAATGCAGTTTTATCAATCGTATGAATCAATGTAAACATGTTTACTTCACTTTTAAAAAGTCACTTCAAGGAATAAGGAAATGAAAGAGGGGCTTTCAAAATTGTCATCCCTTCTGTTACAGCAAAGCAACAAATCGACCTTCTCTCCATCCTAAGACACAATTCTACACATTTCAGATACCTGAGATCTGGATTTGCCTTAGAATCAAGGACACAATTATTGTAATATTTCCTCCCATCACAAATCCTATTATTCATTTATGATGCATCTTATACTCAATGGTTACTTAGATTCCAGGAAGAATGAAAAGAATGGACAGCTGCTGGTATTTGGGACTGTTAGCTTGTCTTTGATTAAGAGAGTATTATAGAGGTACGAAGCATTGAAAGCATTTTGCGTTCCTGATTGTGATGGAACACAGTTATTATTATTTGCTCTTATCACAGCCTGTTGGTTGCAAGGTGCAGAAACCAGTCACCCCAGCTGGCATTTAAAGCAAGAATGAACACAGCAGTGTGTTGGTAGACGCGGGGCAGCCTCTAGGGCCCTGAAAGAGGAAGCATGGTGGCCCATGGGCCTGGAAGGCAGGCTGCTGGTGCCTCTGTTTCTGGGCTCTGTATCCTTTTCTCTTTACCTTCTGCTTCTTTAAAAAAAAAAAATCTCAATGTCAACACGAGTCTTTTCTCTCTTCTCTGACTGAGGGTCCCTATAACCTTCCTTCTTGTCACATAAAAGAATCAATGAAACCAGAGAGTATGGCTGGGATATGCAAGGACGGTGTGAAATATGATTATATGGAAGTTTGGAATTCAGAGAAACTTTGTAAACCACCTAGATAATGTCCCGTATGTTATAGTTGATGAGAAAAGACCCAGAATGCTTAAAAGAATAACCAAGATCCAGAAAACTGCTGTGACATCAGGTGACACTCAAACACTGTTACTGTCCCTACTGTCCCTGGTAAGGATGAATATTAACTTGAGGATGAAGAAAAAATGGTGAATTAAATAAATTCATCTTAATAACAAAACGTCCAGGAAAATAGTATCTGAATTAAGAGGTCTAAATGGCAGGATAGTTTCAAAAATAGCTGTTTGATTATTTTCCAGCATAAACGGAAATCATGCAACCACATGTTATTTGGTAGTTAGTCAACGTTAGTAAATATTCAAAAATTAGTTAGTGGGCTTCCCTGGTGGCGCAGCGGTTGAGAGTCCGCCTGCCGATGTAGGGGACACGGGTTCGTGCCCCGGTCCGGGAAGATCCCACATGCCGCAGAGCGGCTAAGCCTGTGAGCCATGGCCGCTGAGCCTGCGCGTCCGGAACCTGTGCTCCGCAATGGGAGAGGCCACAGCAGTGAGAGGCTCGCGTACCGCAAAAAAAAAAAAAAAAAAAAATTAGTTAGTTTACACATTTTTATTCACTCTGCTTCTAAGCACTTTGGAGTACCTGAAAACAAAGTACTTTCGTATGCGTTATATGTCATAACATACACAGTTTAAAATACTAAAGGGCATTAAATATGAATATCAGCTTTGCTTAGTTAAGGGATGAGTAGACTCCAAATGAACGACTCTCCATTTTGCTAAGGAAATGTGTTCGATAGTTCCCCCTTCTCTGCTACAGCTCTTTCATCCGATGTAATATAAACGGAAACGGCATTCTTTCCTCTGTGTGTCCACGTTTACATGTGTGTGCAAATGTGTGCACGGCGTGAATTCTCACACAACTGCAGATTCACTCTTAAAATATTCCCGTGGAAAGCTTAATTCTACGAATGCTATGGAAAACTGACCAAGTCACTCAACCTCTAGCTTCCCACTTGTAAACCGTCTCAGAGCCCTGCTGGGAATACAGATGGTCAGTTGTGCTTCACAGCTGGAGCTCCTCGGAAGAGAAGTATTAACTCAAGATATTTAGTGTGGGGCGTAGTACCATTCATGATCCCACGCAGAATAATTTTTAAGGCAAAGAAGAAGGCATATTCGTGCATGTTCCATGCAGAGCTTGTGTCATGAACAAACTAAAATAGAGGTAACATCAGTGTCCAGGAAACATCTGAATATTCTAGAAAGCAACTTTATATAAAAAAAGAGTCAATGTTATTTCCACAGAAATTGATGTACAGGAAAAAATTAGAACGTTGTCAAGCTTTTATAGCCACTGGGATCACCACACACGTGTGTGAGTAGTTCAGGATTCTTAAAAAATGTCTGTGTGTTATGAACATTTTCATCTCAATAGAGCCAAAATAAAACACCTTGAAAAAAATAAAATTGGAAAAAAAATGAATTTGACATGTTAGAGAAAACTGTGTATTTAATGTAGCATATTGAGTAAATTTATTATGTTCCCCCAGACTAACCTCCATTTAATTAACTGATTAAAATCAAAGTGGATTTTAAAGATAAATATTGACTTTTAAAAGTGACAAATTATATGATTTCATCTTTGAAAAAATATGTGGAAATCGAGATCAGTAATAAACCTATCAATAAGGGGAAAGAAGATTAAGAGCTCTCCAGTTAACTTCAGAACATTTTCCTATTTTATTTAAGCATTGGCATAGTCTCCTAAGAAAAACATTATTTGTAAAGAAAGAAAGCAAAACAATGAATAAAATAATAAATAAAAGGCATTTTTATTTAAAAATAAATTAAAAGGTTAAAAAGTGCCCTGAAATCTTTCATCATGTGCTTTTCCTTATGTGATAAAATATGTTTAGAACTTCATCACTTAATAATAAAAAGGTATATTGTGTGAAGTAGTCAAAATATATCTCCTTAAAATATTTGTAAAATTGATTAGCTATGGCTTTTGTTGTGTACATTAAAGGGATTTAAAAACCTTTCCTTGCTTGAAGTTAGATTGAAATGAGGACACTTGTCAGACCAGCCTCAAAAGTGAAAATGGAATTCTAAGGTATTTTGGGAAATTAATTTATTTAAATACCATTATGCATTGAATAATGGGAAATGACTATCACATAGCAACATTTTTGGGAAGGTGTAAGAAGCAAATGATAGTTAACTTTTTTTTTCCATTTCTACATATAAACCAATTTAAAAAGTGTAGTTTTAACTGAAAGGGGAAAAATAAAACAATGTTATTTGGATTAAGAACTTCCTATATTACATTGCATTTTCTGGGAAAGACATTAGGCCCCTGATTCTTATTGAAATAAGATAAAATAAAACAAAATGAAAAGGAATGCCTCAAGGAAAGGTGATGGCTTTCATTGAGTGAATTGTTGATGACTTGGCAAATGACATAAACACACCAACAAATAACTTCCAGAGTTAGCTCTCACCTGTCAATTAGTGTATTGTGGGTTGACCTAAAAAATGAAAAGTTCTAAAGCATATATTTTGGTATAAATTAAGGGCATTAAATTACTGGGTTTAAGAAAAGTCATCCAAGTGTCCTGAAGGAACAGAAATTGAAGGAAATGGATCTGCATTTCCAAGAATAGAAACTGTTTCTCAAAAATGGAAAGAGAGCAACATAGTACCCAGTCATAAGGAAAGACCTCTGTAATTACGGATCCCAGAGCCAGGAAACTGACATAGTGTAATTAAGGACAGAATCATCTAACTCTTGCATAAAGTACGAATTAATAGGGCCATGTCCCCAAAACACAGCTAAGATTGAAAGCCCCAGAGAAGGTCCATCAAGGCAGTTATAGGAATCGCCAGGGAGAAGTTTCATTTAACTGGAAAACAAATAGCCTATGAAGGGAGGTGAAATGATTAAAATGTACATTTAGTTAAATGGAAACTTTCAAGTCACTCCCCAGATGATGAACAGAAACACAAAGACATCAACCTCTAAATATTAGTATTATCTAACAATATACATGAAATATGCATTACTGTTATTTCATCCTCTTGTTGTCAGAACTCACTGTATTAATACTTCATGAGGAAAGTAAAGCAGGCCCCTGTCCCAAGGAAGACATCGTCAACGGAATTTTAAAATCACAATTTCAATATAACAAACTTAGGACATGCATTTCAGTGTGAGAAATGAATCGTTTATAGGATAACTGACCACTCATATGCCTGCACCATTTCCTTAATCTGGAACATAGATCTTGACACGGATTTAATGTGATTGATGGGTCTAAGGACACATCAGACCCCATTAAGCTAATCAGGCCGGAGCTGCTCAGATCGCGGTGGAGCGCCTGACTTGTCCAATATGCTACTTAAAGTCGTTTTTATTTAGCTAGTAGGAAAACGCTGTTTTCACAGTTAGGCAGTATATTACGTAAAGTTGTATTTTTGTCTTGGACTTGTGAATATTGTATTGTGACACTTTTTTTTTTCCATCAACAAGTTGAAAAAAGTTAATAATAAAAGAATTGTGTGTCCCCAAGATAGCTAAAAGGGCTCATCATGAGTGACTTCCATTTTGAGCAGTAAAAATGCAATGATTTTACCAATAAAAAAACTGAAGGAAAAATAGTTTCTGGGGGTATCCTGCTGCCTTGAAGAAAGGTTTTACCTTTTCATAAATGTTATCGTTATTACATAGCTGACTCTCAACTTTCTTAAAATCAGTTGAGAAGTTGGTGAAACTGTAGGAACGCTCTGTACTTCTTAATTCATTGAGATACCAGCTCAAACCTTAAATCTGTATCCTTATGAGGTGGGAGTTTTCCATTGTGTCTTTAGTCCTTTACCATATTTTCCGTAAACATGAACTGAATTGCTTTCATCCAAATTATTAAAAGCAATGTATGAGAATACTTTTTCTCAGAGGAAATAGGGTTAACTAAATTTAGGGAAAAACCTAGAGAATAGAGTCACAGTATCTTTAAAGGGACATCAATTTTGAAGCTGATCTTTGATGTTGTTTGGGGAAGAAAGTCATTGAATAATACGGACCTAAACCAAATTGAGGAAAACTAAAATAACGATAATAACTTACACTTAGTTGAAATCCTCGTTAACATAAGTGAAAGTTTGGAAAACGGAAACAAAGAAAACTCCCTCTAGCATGCCCTCTTCCTGCCTTATTAACGGCGTGAAGGTAGTGATTATGCCTGTGTAAACGTGTAAAATCCAGATCCTGTACCTCAAACACAGAGTCTCCCAGTAAAGATGAGAAAAAGAGACCCTGCCACCTGCAAGCATACTCGAGTCTGCACGTGGAAGCCTGCGAGGCTCGCTGAGACTCTCGTAGCAATCCCGATACAACTGGAAAAGATTCCACATTGACAGGCACTCATCCTGAGCACTGGAGAGAACAACGAATGCATTTCCTCCAAGCATTTGTGAAAACATCTACACAATAAGAAACCAGACAATACAATCCAGGGTAGTGAGTAGTCTTCCTGCCATGGAAAGGGGAGTTTGGTGGTTAAAATGACGAATTAAAGAAAAAAAATCTTTGAACTAAATTAGACCTCAGGAAGGGGTTAAGAGGGACGTCTCTGGATAACAGGGCAAGGGTTTTAGGTCGGAATATGGACTAGACACTGAGAGTTAGACATTGGCCTGGTTTGATGAAACCTGTTCTGGAAACTCCTTGTTTAGAGTTTTTAAACAATGACATTACATTGAGCTGTGAGGGTTTAGCTATGACTCTGTCAAAGCAAAGGGCTAGAATAAAATAGTTTTTATTGCTGTGCTATGATGTTACCATTCCAAGTGTATGGAGGTTCCTGAGGGAACTACATGGTAGAGAGTCAGCTGTTGCGTTTCATCTCATCTGCTCATCAAGAATCTGAGAAAAAAAGCAAAAATAGTAGCAAAAGACACTTATAAATGACGTATGCTAGAAGGAGCATTTGTGGGATGAACAACGTAACGGTGATATGGAAATTAGTGCTGTGAGTTCCAATTGTGGGATCTGCAATCGACTTTTCTCATTGTGTGACGAGTCACATGAAGTCTGGTGTAATTTTACAAATTATTAAATGGTTGAGCTGGGGACATTCTAAGATAAATGGCCTCACAGGTCATTCTAAAATAAAACTAGTAAAATTGACTCACCGTAAAGCCTTAAAGTCATAATTAATTTAACTAACAAGGCCATACAATTCTGCTGTGGCATTAAACACAGAAGTACAACTAAAGAGCTGGCAGAAAAATAATCAGTGGAAACTTATAAAAATGGTGAGCATGGAAAAGGCATTGCATATGCAACGGAAGCAGTAAATGTTGAAAATGATGAGATTGTAACAAGTTTTATTCCATGAGTGGCTCTGGAATTTTAGCAAGTGCCGTTGAAGTGAACAAGGAAAGCGGCATAAACAAAGCACAGAAGTGGGAAGAGCTGAGAAAAGATGACCTGGACCCAAATTAACAAACTGACCATAAATGACACGTGTAGGCAGGAGGACAGGTCCTGAGAGAGAAACATTTTAAAACTGGTATTTAACTGTCAAAGAGTAAAGTCACTTTAAATTGCACACAACCCAGAAACTACTTTGTTTGAGGAGCTAATTTTGCCTTTTGCTTCTCATGCGAGAAGGGATCACACATCTGGGAAGGAAAATGACATTGAGATTCACAGAGAGGCACCTGCTCATCACATGCTCTTGTAAGCAGATGTCCACTGATACATACATTTCAGGGAAAAAGGTCATTAAGGTCATAGAAACTCTGATAAATATGGTTTCTTGACCTTATCGCTGAGATCTTGCAGGTGAAAAAATTGATTTCTTGACAAAAATTATTCCATCAGATCAGTTCAATCTGATCTGAACCTTCCAGTCTGGATTTACACATTCCCAGCCAACGCTTGCACTTGGGATCTGACTTTGAAGGGGAAGACCTAGTGTTGGTAGAGGAAAACACAGAATTCCTTCAGCACTGTGTCACCCTGCAGGCTGAACAGACGTCATCAAGGTCCGTGCGACCGTAAGTGCAGGAGAGAGCTGGAAAACAAAGGGCTGCCTCTCAGCAAAGGGCTGGTTAGAAATTTAATTCCTGAGTGCAGCTTTGGAAGAAAACAGAATCCCTCAATCAGCGTACCTTATTACAAAAATTACTTCACGCAAGATAAGATTCAGTAATTCTGAAGGGTAAAGAGATGTTTACCAGAATCTCATTTATGTCTAAGTGCATGTGTGAGCTTTTGATGTGGGAAGGAGAGAATTCGTGAGTTGTGACCTTGCGTCTGGATTTGGTGTCAAAGGTGAAGTTGGATGTATGTGGGCAAGATAAATATATCTAAAGGAATCATACTGTTCTCTTAAAACACATAAACAAACACTTTGCTACATTAACAAGGGTAGTGGAAATTTTTGAAAATAAGTGTACGGTGGTCCCCCTTATCCATGGTTTTGCTCTGTGCGGTTTCAGTTACCTGAGGTCAACCTCAGTCCAAAAATATGAAATGGAAAATTCCAGAAATAAACAGTTCATCCATTTTAAATGGTATGATGTTATGAGTAGCGTGATGAAATCTCACAGTCCTTCTCTGTCCCACTTGGGTCAGGAATCCACCCTTTACCCACCCTGTATATGCTACCCTCCTGTTAGTATAGGAGAGAACATAGCATATATAGGATTTGGTACTGTCTGTGGTTTCGAGCATCTGCCGGGGGTCTTGGAACGTGTCCTCCATGGATAAGCGGGAACTACTGTAATGTACAGCATCATAGAAGTAGAATTTAGATATGAATAGAAACTGTGATATTTTTATCTGTGATATTTACCCCAAGGTCCTCATACAGATAGAGTCTCTAATAAACAAGAGCTAAAAGCTGTAACTGCACTATTATACAAGGTCCTCACGGAACCTTAAGTGTGTATTGTTTAGCGGTACTTAAAGGAAGTTAGACTCTAGTCTGTAAGACAAGAAAAAGTCACATACAGAGAACACGCAGGTGCACAGGCCAAGTATATTACATCAGATTGACTGGGATTTCCCCGGTGGCGCAGTGGTTAAGAATCCGCCTGCCAATGCAGTGGACACGGGTTTGAGCCTTTGTCCGGGAAGATCCCACTTGCCTTGGAGCAACTAAACCCGTGCACCACAACTACTGAGCCTGCGTGCCACAACTACTGAAGCCCGCCTGCGTGCCGCAACAAGAGAAGCCAGCGCAATGAGAAGCCCGCACACCACAACAGAGTAGCCCCCGCTCACCGCAACTAGAGGAAGCCCGCACGCAGCAACAAAGACCCAGCACAGCCAAAATAAATTAAAAAAATAAATTTATTAAAAAAACCCAAATCGACAGTTCTTGTGTTGCATGGAAGAGTTAGTTTGAGGATTTTCACAGTACTCAGAAAATATTTGTTCAACCTATTCTTACTAAATAACTTTCAGGTGTCAGCGAGGATGCATAACACACAGGATCCTGCCCCCCTCTGCTCTAAAGGTCACAGTTTCCGGGTGAGAATGGAAACTGGACTGGATGGTGGCAGAGCAGTGGTGTAGACGTGGAGATGCTCTTCTGCTCCACTGGTTTGAAGGCTGCAGAGGAGAGCCGGCAGCTAGAAAGGGTGTGGTGTCCACGAGGACAGCAGCACGGGAGGAGGGCTGCGTGACCTTACAGGACAGCGGGAGTGGCTGCTCTGGGCAAGAAACACAAAGCACAGACAGTGGAGTCCGGAGAAGGAACGTTAGCATACAGGGAGGCGCTGGAGAGAGCCCACTGGAGAGGGAGGTCCTCAGTGCACAGCGAAACTATGTCGGGAACGTGTTTCTAGTAAGAGAGAGAGAGCGTTCCAGACAGAGTAATCCCTCCCAGGACAAAGGGCTGCATTTGGAGGAGACCAGCAAGGACTGCTGCCCTGAGATCCTCGTGTCACACATAGAGCAATACTGCTTGACTCTGGTTAACTAAAGATGCGTATTGTAAAATCTAGTCAACTTTTAAATCTTTAAAGAAAGAAGTATAATTAATGTCAGTGTTGGAGATAAAATGGAATCATAACAAACGATTAGTTAACCCAAGCAAAGGCAGAAAAAGGGGAAAAGAATAAAATGACGGATGAAACAGAGAAGCAACAGCAAGATGATAGATTTTAATCACACTGTATCATTAATCACAGCGGAGGGAACATCTCATCATAACTGTTAACAGGCTGAGATCATCAGCGTGTTCTAAAAGGCAAAACCTGGCTACTGGCTTCCACAGGAAACTCACTTGAGATACAAGGTCAAAAATAGGTTAAGAGTAAGGGGGTGAGGAAAAACGGGCTGTGTGAACACCAGTAAAGGTGGGAGTGGGGATGTTAATGTCAGCGTAGATTTGGGAACAAGGAATATTCTCAGGGACAAGAGAGGACAGGAAGACAGAACGTGAGCATACATGCCGGTCAGCACCAGGACTGGACTGCTGCCCCCCGGAGCCCCTCACTGCCCCGTCCTGACCCTGCATGGAGGGCCGGGCTGCTCCCCCAACCCCCAGAACTCTGTCCTTTGCTTCCGAGCACCTATCTCATTGGGCAATTATACATCGTGGGGGAGATTATTACGTAGTTATACTTTTCGTTCATGCTTTCTTAAGCTATTAGCAGGATGACATCAACTCACCTACTGATCACACACTTAACGCGTGTTTTAAATGTGCTTCGTACATGGGAAGGCGTTGGTGGAGAATCAAGGTGTTTAAAACCAGCAGGAATACACGCACTGTCCTTAAAGAACTACATGCTGGTGAGAGAGGTGAGAAATTCTAGGAGAGCGTGAAACTGCCTCTAGGGAAGCCCAGGGGCCAGCGGGCCCAGGAGGAGAGCTCCGGCAGCGGGGAGGGGCCGGCGGGCTCCCCAGGAGAGGAATGGGGGGGCAAGTTGAAGCCGGTGGGGTCCCCCGTGGACTGGGACGGAAGGCAGGGGCTGAGCAGAGACACCGCAGGAGAGCTGGGTAAGGAAAGAACGTGGAGTCTGGAATCAGATTTGGGAAAAAGGAAAGGAGCTGGGACTTACTGAGAACTTTCTATGTTTCCTGGACTTTGCTCTCTGGTTGCAAATCATAATGGACTCATCGTGGGAACGTCTATCATTGCCGCACACGGACAGTGGTTGCTGCATCAGACCTCACGTACCAGGCATGGAGGGTCACCCCTCTTCCGGGCAAGGGCGCTCACGGTAGCTGCCACCCAGGGTTAGTGAGGGCGTCAGTCTCAGGAGCCAGGGATGTGAACATGCCTCGGGTGCTGGGAAGTGACGTGCAGCCCTGGTCAGTCTTGTTTCATGTGTCAAATCCATCTTGGGCCCATCGACAATGGTAGTGCGTCTGGATCCAAATCACGGACGGGGGTGCCTCCCTTCACTGGAGGCGCCTGGACAACCTCAGAATTTTCAGAGCTGAATAAAGAAACTCCACATGTTTTAGCAGAACTTCAGAAGACTGAGTGGGCTCATTGTTTCATTTAGCTAATATATACTGAGAGAGAGTCTGGGCAAGAAATTCCCTAAACTCCCCCCGGGGAAATCTGAACACAAGTCTCTTTAAATATGGTTCTTTTCTAGTGTTTTCTCCTCATTCTCTGAGCTGGATCCTAAAAGTCACCCATCTCATCTCCTCTTAGCAATAAAGCGCCCAGAATTCTGGTGGCCTGAGAAACCCTCAGTTCTCACCCTGAAGCAGTTGTCTTTGTATATCATTTTGTATGGATTGCACAGAAAAAGGCAAGGTTTTTACAGAAATGTGATAATCAGTAAGATTTTTGAAACACAAATCCATTTGTAATGTGCGATATCCCTAGTCAGTAGTAATTTCTTTCTTTTGTCGTTTTTCAAAAGTTTGTTTGTGTTTCATGGGTCAACATGAATCACATTTTAAATATTTGCCCCGGCACCTTTTATTGAATTAAACTTAGTTTATATAACATACAAGAATAATTCCTTTGCTGAAAGCACTATCTCAGTACAATTGTGATAAGACTGAAAGACAATAGTCTCTGTGTAGGTGTTCAAAGCACTCAGTACATGTAAGAGAAAAGAAGATGAGTGCAACCTCTATATACAGAGAGAACAAAGAACTCAGAGGAAAATCTGTGCAGAGAAAACAAAGCTTAGAGCCAACGGGAGGACCAGCCCTGTCACCTGTGTGTCAGGGACCTTGGGCTGCACTTCTAGGAACATCCACCAGAGGGTACTGGGCCCAAGATCAGAGAAGACAACATTCTAAACCAGAGCACATGTGAATACTGAGCATCGTTCATACTTATCTTTACCAGGGAGCAGATTTACCACAGATAATTTCTTTATCTGTTTTTATTTTTTTATTTTTTTGGTACGCGGGCCTCTCACTGCTGTGGCCTCTCCCGTTGCGGAGCACAGGCTCCGGACGCGCAGGCTCAGCGGCCATGGCTCACGGGCCCAGCCGCTCCGCGGCGTGTGGGATCTTCCCGGACCGGGGCACGAACCCGTGTCCCCTGCATCGGCAGGCGGACTCTCAACCACTGCGCCACCAGGGAAGCCCCTCTTTATTCTTTTTTTTTCAAGATGCTTTAAGAGGGGCCACTAAATACCAGCTTCGATTGTTTTAGATGATTGCATTTGGGGGGGAAGCTACGTTTGCATTTTGAGATATAAACTCATTTTGGTATGCACTGATTCCTATAAAGAGGAAAAGAAACACAAACTGTATCTTCCCAGGAACGGTTGTATACGTGTGCTGATGCAGGCTTATAAATGTTGTTTTCCCACTCCTGAGTCACCTAAATAGAAACTCAGAAGGAAACAAAGGAATGCACAGGCCTCATAAAGCGGCCCAGGGGCACCTTGCAATCAGCCCACAAATAGCTCGGCAAGAGCCCTGGCACCTTTGTCCCCGACACTTCATTCCGCTGTTTGGGGCTGGGCTGCTAGACCGCTCACAGTGGGGAGGGAGGGGGAATTAGGAAAGCCGATGAATGCTCACTTCATTTTCCCAGTGGTCTGGCACAAAGTTATTATTTAATATTTATCGCTGGTGTTCCTGTAATTGTCAAACCCTGCAGAAAGAGCCCAATGTGCGGTGACCCTCCTGAGCCCAGCTGTGCAGCCCTGGCCGTAATACAGACCCCGGGGAGGGGGATCCGCCCGCTGCAGCTCTCAGGCTGCTGGGCTGATTCCTGTGCACGTGAGGAGTCCATTTCCAAAGCATCTTCCCTGGGTGAGGCTGACCCAAAACCTGGAAAACGGACCAGACAGCAGCACCGATTCAGAGGGAAGGTGAGACTAGACGGGCAGAAACCCCCTGTGCCCCGTGGATGCCGAATCAGGTAGGGCACTTGCAAGAGGGATTTTCAACTTGACACTTTTTTTCTTATTCAAAGCAATGCTTACTCACTCTAAAAGACCTGGAACACAGAGACAAGCCGAAAGAAGAAAATAGAAGCCACAGAGGGCTTCAGCCCTCAGATAACCGTCCTGAAATGCGTTCAAAGGTCGTCTATTCGTCAGACTTTTCTTTTAAGTGGACTTCATTTATCTAACAACATGGATGATATTTTCATGGCAGACAGGCGCCAATAAAGAAATCCCCGCTCTCCACACAAATGCTGGAGATGGAAGGCAGACGTCTGACGTGGAGGAGGGAGCTTCAGCCCTCGCCTCAAAGACAAGGGTCTGCGGCCTGGCCTCTCTGTTCCCGGCTCCCGCCCCTCAGTCGGGGCGAGCTTTCTAATGCTCTTTCTCTGCACATGGGAGATGAGTTATTTCCGTATCACAGGGCTTTTCTGTTTTCTTTCCCTTTCCTTCCTCGCTTCCTTCCTTCTTTCCTCGCTTCCTTCCTTCCTTCCTTCCTCGCTTCCTTCCTTCCTTCTTTCCTTCCTTCCTTCCTCGCTTCCTTCCTTCCTTCCTTCTTTCCCTCCCTCCTTCTCTCCTTCCCTCCTTCCCTCCTTCCTTCCTTCCTTCCCTCCTTCCTTCCCTCCCTCCCTCCCTCCCTCCTTCCTCCCTTCCTTCCTTCTTTCTTGACTGAGCGCGCAGCCTTCGGGGTCTTAGTTCCCCAACCCTCTCCCTCGGCAGTGAACGTGCTGAGTCCTAACCACTGGACCGCTAGAGAATTCCCAGCAGCACTTTTAAGTGGATTGAGACACAGCTGATGTGAAGCGCGGCAACAGCATGGTTACAACACATTATTATCACATGGTTTTTGTCACTAAATTCAGATGCTCTGTTTCTTCCTATGGGACATACAGGGTAAATTTCAGACCTAACCTAAAAAACAAAAACAAATGTCTTTCTAATAAATTAAAGCTATGTCATAAATATCTCTTTCACAGTGGACATATAGGGGAAGAAGTTTCCTGACAAACTGGAGGTTAAAACCTGCCAATATAGCACAAGAATAGAGAAAAGAGTAGCCTCTGCAGTGATAGTTACCTTATTCGTTACTTGTTTTAATGGGCTCTCGGGGGACATTTTATCTGCAATAGGTAACAATTCACGTAGCTCCCGTTACAGAATTTCAAGCAAGGTCACCCTATGGAAATGTAAACTTTGTGGGGTGTTGGCAGGGATACCCTCTTGATTTTATGCTTCCTTCATTCCACCGGACGGGACCTTAAAACCACATGCGAAGAGAACTTTACAAACCCACACAAGTGGAAGAAACAAGCAAGAATCTCAGCGTAAACACTGGCAAAAAAAGAAAGCTGAGGCTGTGAGAGCTGTAACTCAGGAAGGTTTAGGACCCCTGCCCTGGGGTGAGCAATGTCACCCTAAGTTCACGTTCACCCGGAACCCTGGAACGGGAACTTATGTGGAAACAGGGTCTTCGCAGATGCGAGGCAGTTAAGGTGAGGTCACCGTGGATTGCGGTGGGCTCTAATGCAACGGCTCGTGTCCCCGTAATAGGAGAGGACACACACACACACACACTGAGCAGGGTGCAGGCCAGGGAACGACGGGGGCAGGAACTTGCAGGGATGCATCCACAAGCAGAGGACACCTAGAGCCACCTGCAGCTAGAAGAGAAATGGAACAGACGTTTCCTCAGAGCCTCCAAAGGGAACCAGCCCTCGGACTCCTTGAAGGGGGTCTTCTGGCCTCCTGAGCTGTGGCGGATAGATTTCTGCTGTTCTAAGCCCCTCGGTTGGTGGGGTTTGCTACAGGGCGGCCGGAATCCAGGGCAAACGCCACCGTTACTCACCCAAGAGGGAGTGGAAGCACATCTGTCCACACCTGCGGGTAGGAGGCCACTCATCAGCCCCGGGGACCGGAGAAGATGAATTCAGTGTCTTCCACATAGAAGATGTTTCAGCAATTGTCTGCAGTTGAATGCTGTTTGACGAGGATCCTCCATAACCAACAGGCTCTTAAAAACACCCAACAAATTGGTTGCTATGAGTCTTTGGAGAAGTCAACGTGGACGGATCCTGGGAATTCCAGGAGCAGAAACATGCTCGGGAGGAGAAGCAGCCAGGAAACTGGGAGGAAGGAAGCCGGTGGGGTCAGTACTTCTTTGTGGGCAAAATAGAGTCACTCGGAATTGCTAGACTTTGTGTCTTGAAAAATGCTGCGATGTTCTCCTGGTGCACGTGGAGTGGAGCCCTCTTGAGTTTGACTGAGGGATGATGGTGTTTATGATATGACAGCGTATCCTGTAATTAATTCATTTTTGCTCCTTTATTCTTTGTAATAAAGTTATTTTGAAAATGACCTCCCATCCCTGCTATACTAAGAAAAAGGAAGTCTTTTCCCCCCGTATTCAGATGAGAGTTGAAAGAGCAGTGCTCAGAGAGTTGGGCTCAGAGGAGACCATGGGTGGATGTGGAGGGGAGGGGAGCAGAGGTCAGGGTGGAGAGACGTCCCCTCCGTCCTCGTTCTGTATCCTCCTCCGCACATCCTCACTCACGTAACTGCTGTTACTTGAGTTTTCTTACCTGTGAGTGGAGAATAAAACACAACCCTTCTGAAATGCAACAGTGTGTACTTTCTTATAATTAGGAAGGATAGACAAAAACACCTGTGTAGCTAGTAACTACCTGTGTCTTAAAACTCGTGTTAATATGAACATCGAAGGTAAGTAGCTAATTGAATTCCTGCATTCTACAAAAATTAAGAAAATGAGAGTGAGTTCTTTGGTTTTGGGGTCATGGAAAGATGAGAGCATGTCTGGCAGCCTATAGATGCAGAAATTCCTCTGTAAAATTAGCAGGTGAGGTTGCATTAATAAAACTCTCTATTTTTTAAAGGAAAAAATAGGACATTTTATTTATGAGAGGTATGTAAAAGAATAAGTGGAGAAACAGCAGTAGCATGTAAAGAATAAAAATAAATGATATTTAATTCTTGGCCACCTGATACCTAAGATAATAGAGAGAAATACTGATAAGTGCTCTGTGGGAATATTTGCGAAACGCTGGAGGAAACGGTTCAATCATTTAAAAAACATTTCGGAGTGACCTTTCCCAATCTGTAACCTCCTCGGTGGCATCCCCGGCGGGGGCAGAGGTGCTAGTATTTCTGAGAAGGCTGATGGAAGGAGCAGAGTCTATACGTTAGGAGGATCTCTTTCTCTACAATAAAAGGACTTCATCTCACAGCCCAGGAACGACGGTAAACACGTGGTTAAGGAACCCTCTATTACAACATACCTCCTCCCAAACCACAAAGGTGGCGGCGGGCTCATCCCTGTACCACCCGGATGCAAACGTGCGCGCGGACATTGCCCGAGGCGAGGCTCCCATCTCTGCACGTTTGGTGGATCGCGCGCCCGAGATGCTTGGCCACCTGTAGCACCACCTCCCTGGTGACCATCTCACCGGGCGTCAGGGCCTGGGAGCCCCTTGCCTTACCTCCTACTCTGGCCCTGATCCTTGCTTTAATGCACTTGTTCTGCATTGATAATATGGACGAGCGAGGAAGAGGTTGGTTACCTTCCTTCGTTTTGCATTGGCCATTACTTCATATTGCATGTTGGGCATTTTTAAATTAGACTTGCTTACTGTGAACAAAAAGAAAGATGTACCGTGTGATGCCAACTACTTTAAACTAATAATAATAATACAGGCAATGATAAAATCGGCTTGTTACAGCCCCAAAGATTCATATCTCAAATGATCCCAGACAGTGGCTACTTCATGCCCGAATCAGGGTCGTGGAACTGTTTACTTCACAGGACACTGGACGTGGTCTGTGACATCGGGAAACCTCATATATGTTTGCAAATGGAGATGGTCCAGGGCACTCATCCTCCGTGTAACTCAATTCACATCACCCATTATGTGAATGAGATGTGAAAAATAATTTCCTGTATCTCGGAGTATCGCAGCTCTAAGTGGATTGCTGGCTCTGGCCCATGGAAAATAACAAAGTGATAGCGCCCACAGGACCGCCCCAGGCAGAGGTACCTCCTCCAAGCTTGGTGGAGAGCTGCTACCGTGTGATTCAAGGGAAACCACCATCCTGCTTTAGTGACACAAAATATAATGACCCCCAGTTACAATACTGTGTTTGAAGAGCTAGCTTTTAGCTCTTCAAAATTACGTCCCCTAATTAGAGGCATGTGATCCGTAAGTTATCTTCTGGCTATAAATTATAATCCATATTCGTAGGCACGTGAATTTCACCTTCTCTGGAGCAGCCCTTATGCAAACAGTAATAGTCGGTGTGTCATTAGAGCATACCGCCAATTAATTCTCAGAATGATCAATGGGAAGAATGTCCTTTCCCCCATATCTGGTTTATTTATGTGCTCCCATTAATTATGCCTAATTTTCTGTTAGCACTTCTCTTCCTAATGTAATTCAATTTAAGCATATCTTTCTAGAGACTTATTAATAGGTAGGGTCATTTATATTGTGTAGCACAAATATTTTATAATCCACTAATCTTGACAAAAAGGCAATGCCTTCCTGATAAAAAATGCATGAGAAGTAATGGTTCCCTATTAATAACTTATTAGGTCAGATCACACAGTTTGAGGTGTCTATTACACTTTAATTTTATCAGATTTCTTCCTCTGGAATTTGTCACACTTTCTTTATCTTTCGATTTCGATTGTTTTTCGTATCACCCTGCCTTGGCCACCCCAAACAGTCCTCCTCTGTGGCTTTGCAATCTCAGAGGCGGGTAAAGAGCCACGAGGCTGTGCCAGAGGGAGTCCGGGAGAGGGAACGACCCCATTTGTCTTAAAGGGCCCTCTCTTCCTTATGAGACACGTTAATAATCAATGGATCCTGAGTTATCTTTGGTTCACACACCCTTTCAAACATCTGATGTTAGCAACCAACCTTCCCTCAGAGAATACATACTTACACAGAAAATTAAAATCTAATTTCAGAGGATTTATAGAAATCTTAGAATTAATCCATAAATTTTTAGGGGTCAAAGAAACACGGTTGAGGACCTTTAGCTAAAATTACCATGTTAATTATATCTAGATACTTTGGCTAATAACATGAGCTGAATAGATATGATTTTTAAAAATCCTGTCCGTCATCGCCAAGGTATGATGTAATGGTATTTGATTTGCCCTTCTAAATTCTTCCACCTAGACTTAAAACATTTCCGTGGAATGGCAAAGTCTTTCCCGAGGTCCTGGGGTGGGGCTATCTGCATTCAGGTAACTACATCGGGAGAGAAAGGGGAAATGTCTGCAGGAAAATAGTGACCAATTTTCTTAGGCAAGATGTTAGACTTCTGTCTTCTCATCTGTAAAGTGAGAGGATGAACAGTTATTTAAAATGCCCCTTCCAATGCTGATAAAATTATATGAATGTGCAAAAGCAAAAAAAAAAAAAAAGTCACGATTAGGGTACATGAGCAGAAATAATTTATGGTGAAGAAGTGATGCAAGTCGTCTTCGGAGAGAAGCCGGGAGGGTGGCCACTGGGTGAGCAGGTTTCTGATGGTCTGAGTTCCCACTGGAGCCTTAAACACTATTTGTACCCAGCTCTGTTACATTGTGGGTAGAAAGCCTGTGTGTACTAGCCCAGCAGTCAGTTATTTAAAAATACAATGTAAATGCAAAATTATCACCTGGATAAGATGTGGTCCAGGTTACTTTGCTGACAACAAGATTCCTCACTAGCAAGTGAACGGCTGAGGAACTGCTTTCGAAGATACTTGGGTGGGGCTACTAGCAAATTAAGTGACCTTTGAGGCTTCCATAAAAAAGATGAAAAAGACCAGCAGCCAAATTAGATTAAAATGACAATATCAACCCTTACATATAATTAATAGCTATTTGAGTAACACTATTAATTTGGAGGAATACATTTATTAAACTTCCTTAGGAAAATGGAGTCAACTTATGCCATTACTAAATTAGGTTTGATGTCTTAAAAGTCAGCAGCAAACTTTACCCTAAGATTAAATTCTCCATCCTCTAAATATATTTTATTTTTGCCTGTTTGAAAAACATTTTTCTAAAATGTTTATTATTTATGTTTTTACTACAGAAAGTCCCCTACATATGAATGAGTCCTGTTCCGAGAGTGCATTCGTAAGTCCAATTTGTTTGTAAGTCCAACAAAGTTAGCCTAGGTACCCAACTAACACAATAGGCTATACAGTACTGTACTGTAATAGGTTTATAATACTTTTCACACAAATAATACATAAAAAACAAACACAAAAAAATACAGCCCCTTGAAAAGTACAGTAGTACAGCACAACAGCTGGCATACAGGGGCTGGCATCAAGTGAACAGGCAAGAGGTTACTGACTGGAGGAGGGAGAGGAGGTGGGAGATGGTAGAGCTGAAGGATCCTTAGCAACAGGGGATGGAGGGTGAGCTGCAATTTCACTCACGCCTGATGTTGATGGAACGCACGTTCACATCTTTGAAAGTTCGCAACTTGAAGGTTAGTATGAAGGGGACTTACTGTATTAATATCAGCATTTATCTATAAATCTCATGGTGTCCTGAAGATTCATTTGAATAAAAGAAAGTTGGACAATATTATATTAGGCAATATAATATTATGCATTATATATGAATTAATCTTGTGTGTGTGTGTGTGAATTTTTTCCCCCAAACACTTCCTAAGTTCATCATTTGGACAAAGGCACCTGGGTTGACATACTTACTAAAATGTAATTCCTTTGGATTCTACTCGTAATTATTTATAGCAGACATTTACTCAACGTGCAAGCTCTGGGCCAGGTTTAGGCGATAAGGATGCAGACAAAAGTAAGTTAACACAAGTTCTTACTCCTGAGCAAAGGGAAAACACATAATATATATTAAAGTTCCTGCTTGTAACATTGATTCAACTCTTCACAACTCTATGAGCGATAATCAGATGACTGTAGACTTGGAAAGAGAACACTCTGGGTTAAATCATTTACTCAACTTCATACAGATGATAAATAACAAAGCCAGAATTTGAACTCAGCTTGCCCTGATTTCATAATCCTACACTCTTTTATTAAATATAATAATAGAGTAGCTATAAAGGCAATAATACACAACTAGATGACAAAAGGGCAGTTTAGATAATTGCTTTAATAGATTATCAGGAGAAACCTCTGTGGGCTGAAATGGACAGGACCTGTTGCATGGAGAAGCCTGAGGCTGGGGGAAGCATCCAGCAGGCGACGAAGATTTCATGGAGCAAAATAAGGAGACAGGCCTGCACCAGGTAGATTCTGGGAAGTAAACGGCTTTGTCAGGAAGAAGCTGGAAATGTTTGCCGAGGGTCGTGAGTACTAAGCTGAGAGATGCATACGTTTTTACCTGCAAGAACTTAGCCCTACAGGGTTTTTCTGAGCCAGATTATTAAACCATTATTATACCATTTAATAATTATTAAACCGTTATTGTACACAAAGGGAGATTCATTTCCGGTGATCTTCAGAATGAACTAGGAAGACAGTGAAGATGCTGTCCCAGCAGCAGAGGTGGGATTTACAACGGGCTGGTTGGCTGCCCCCAGTACTCTGGAAAGGAAGTGTCCGTGGAAACCTTGGGAAGAAACAGTCCACCTGGTGATAAGTTGGGGAAGAAGGGTGTGGCAAAGAGAGGAATCAAAGCTGTTGGGGGATCGGGGCCTGTATGACCAATGGGGAGGTGAGACCTGAGGTCAAGGTTGGGATGGAGACGTCAACTTGACATGTAGAGTTTGTGAGCCTCATGGGAGGTCCTGTTGCTGAAGCTTCTCTCTTCCAGGTCTAGAAAGTTTTTAGAATGGGAACCTTGATCTGGGGCTCAGCTGCACTGAGGTGATGGTTTAAACCTTCAGAATAAACTGTTTCCCTCCTACAAAGTGAGAGAGAAGAACATGATTTTTGAGGAATGTAATTGCTGAAGACTTAAAGCAGGAAGGGAAAAAAGCTTGGGAGCAGTTGGGCGCAGAGACCCCAAGCACGAGAGCATCTCGGGACGGGGGGCCTGTGGCGGGGGGGGGCCCCCGGGTGTGTCAAGGCTCAAAGGGGTCACCAGACCACAGGATCCAGAAGGACTGTTACTGTGCTCACTGCATGGTTTCTGGTGACCTCGGGGAGGAAACTTTAAGAGAAGACCAAGAGCCAGCTGGCTTGAAGTTAAGGATCGTTGGCTGGTGTGTAAGTAAAGGCAATGGCCATGGCCCTTTTGCGTAAGACAACTGTCTGTCAAAGGAGAGAGTATCCAGTAGCAGCAAGGATCAGTGGGGACAGGAAATGCATTTTCTCTCTCTTGCCCTCTCCCCCACCAGTCCAGGCTGGAAGATGGAGAGATTTGAAGTCAAACACGAAGTGAGAAAGGTGAGGAATGACTGGAGATGGAGATGCTCACCATCGTGCAGTTAAGGAAAGAGCAAAAGCAAGCCAAGGAGACGGTATGTTTGTGAGTTTCTTAGTCTAATAAAGACAATCGTTCTTCAGTGAGGCTGAGAGAAGGATGAAACGACCTGGGCGGTGCCTGGATTTACTTTGACAGGAGTTGGGATAATCTGGGGGCTCAGCCTGGCTTCCTGGCCAACTGGGTGGTGGACGGATTCCCAGCGAGGAAGTGGGCTTGGGGGGACATCAATCCCTGATCGCCGTTCAGCAAAGACCTACCGTGCACCGGGAAGAGGCCTCGCAGCTGGGGAGCTAGGAAGGCTTCCTGGGGCTGGAGAGTTCTGCAGAGGCACATCGGAGGACCGCTGTGCACAGTGCATGGGACAGCTGGTTTTTAGTGCCATGTGGTCCTGGTCAGAGTGGAGAAGTGAGAGGCTAAGCGCTGGCCGACTGTTAGGGCATTGATTGAGTAAACAGGACAAAAGTCAAGTGGGCCCCAGAGTCAGGATGTTCTCTGGGACATCATTTAAGTAGTTGATTACAGCATCTGATTGGTGAAGAATCTATTACTTTTCAGGAGTGCTTTAGAGTATAAAGCACTTATATATCCTTTATCTCAGAAAGTCAAATGTACCTATAAAGAGGCTAATAGGCTGGGTGAAGTGAGCGGGTTAGGTAATTTGAGATCCCAGCGAAACAGTCGTAAGAGGAATCAATTAAGGCTGTGGTCGGAGATGGGCAGCATTGAGCTTGAGAGGGCCGGCACGCTGATCAGTCCAGTTTAGGACCCAGCAGGTGGACAGGCCAAGGCTGGGGTCTTAGGGGTCCTGTTGCGGGGAGTCTGCCTGCAGCTGGGAAGGGTTAACCCAGCTCGCTGCGGGCAAACGCCTTCTGAAGTGTGAGCAGGGAGACGCCTGAACCCGCGTAAGGCCCAACCCGGGCCTCATCAGACCTTGACTATGAGGGTGGGTGTGAGTGTGAAGAAAGCCTTGAGGGAAGAATCCAGGGGGGCAGACGGGAAGGGGCATCGGGGTGGAGGTGGAGAGAGTCCATCACTAACACCCCCCAGCCTGGGCACATCTGAGGGACACTTGAGCAGTCCTGGGGCCAGACCCAGAGCCAGGAGGGAGCTGCCCGGCCTATGACCCTATGAGCACCCGCTGGGGTGTGTGTCACCCTCAGGGAGTGCCCTGAGCGCAGGGGGGCCGGGCACTAGCTGAGGGAAGTCCCCGCAGTGACCCCTAGAGGGAGTGATGGGGGGATGAGAAATGGGGCAGGTGCTGGGCCCCCCGAGGGACCCTGAGGCAGTGGAAGAGGCGGCAGGGACTTTACTCAGACACCAAACTCATTTACACACAACACTAAACCTAGAGGAACTGCAGTCTGAAACTGGTGAAAATGTGTACGTCAGTCTTGTTTTCCGTCACTCTTGTTCACATTTGTGGTCTGAACGGAGATGTGCTATGGTTTACTTCTTTGAATCCTTTTAAATAATGATCATGTTGTAGGAGCACAAAAGAAATGGTGAGTGATGTGGAAAACAGAAAACCTTCTCTGGAAGGCTCCACCTCCATTTCTAAAAGGAGTGTGGCCTGGGGTTGGCAGGAGACTTCCTTACGTCCTTCAGAAAAGTCTTCCAACGGAAGGTCATTGTGATTTTCCAAACCCATAAATATTTTTATTCAGATTAAGAATCATAAAAATATAATCCATGATTCCTGAACACATCATTCCCTGAACATGTTTAAGGACAAAAGAACGAAACTTTCTTTTCTCATTAGGAATCTCATTCTGGGCTTTTTTTTTTTTTTTTAATAATATATATATATATTATATATATATTTAAATTAAAGTTTACTCATTCCAGATTATTTTTTATTTTTAATTAAAATTTAAGAACATGGATTTAAAATATGAAAATGACTTCCTCAAATGTTACGGGGCTCTGTCATTTTTCTAATAATTTTTACAAGATTAATAATTTTATCAGATTAATTTCATCCTGTAAAAGGGTATTGCCAATTTCCACTAAAGGGATTCTAAACTCAAAAGTATGCACCCGTGAACTACGAAATACAGTTTTAAAATGTAGGGCAAATTATTGCCCGAGAAAGCTCTGTGGGCTGCAGCATGGCTCACCCACTCCGCTTTCCCAGCGTACAGCTCACTGTATGGAAATTCTCCTCGATAGCCTGCTGTTCATTATTAAATTTCAAGCGTGTTGTTTAGGCAAGTATGTTACATCAACACGATATTGTTCTCTCCTTGACTCCCTGACCCCCTCCACTCCATCTAGATACCAACTCCAGCAAGAAGGACCTGACAGCCATCAGAATATCCTTCTGTCAAACACCAACTCTTCCTCCCTATTGTAAGAATATCAAACAGAAAATGTAAACAACATTCTGGAAATGATGGTACAAAATGGCCCTCCTACGACACTGTAGGTGGAACAAAAGCCCCTTTCTGGCATTTGTAGCATCAGCAGCTGCAGGCTGATGCATTTGGCTTTCTGTTAAACAGAGGCTGGAGTGTAAAAATAGACACTGGCATTGATTGGAAGCTTACGCCTGTTGCAGTTCCACAGATTTAGCAAGTTCACTAATCGCTATCAATTAAAACCTCTGCCTTGTTGGTGCATGAATTATTCACAATAGTGCACACCATCTCAGGGCTTTTAGAAATATTTATTGCAGCCAAATGCAGAAATAGTGAAATTCAACCTGAGAAAGATAAAGAATGTGTTTTAACTTGTAAACACAGTGAAAGTAGCCATGTTAGCCTAATTATTGGAATATACATTTGGCAATCCACGATAGGTGTACGCTATACAGATATTTCTGATCCCTGATAGACTTATAACAAATTTTGATCAGTTTCTTTTAGACTTTACTTTAAAAACATCTAAGAAATATTACCTAAATTAAAAAGCCATCTAGTCCAGCCATAAATATGCAAATATTGACATACACATATACAAATACACAGGAATACGATTATATCAGTGACTGCCCATTTGTGAATTCTAAAGTCTGCTCCCTCCACTAAAAATTAGAATCAGAAATGTCAAAACAAACCAGTTGCTCTTTTGGAATCGAAGTCATATTGTTATATTTGTATTTGTTCTCAAACCTGTTGGCTGCTTTTGGTCACCATTTTGTAAAGTATCACTGTTTTCTCTTGAGCTCTTCCCCCAGCATCACCACTGAGTCTTTCTTGGGGACTGGCTGTGAGTCTGTCCCACAGTGGCACCATCAGGGGAAACGGGTTCAGGGTGGCTGCTCGGTTACCTTGTACCTGTTTTACAATCGGAAACTCAGATCTTGCCATTTCCTTAACCTTCACACCCACCGGCATCAGTGAAGTGGCTAAAAATTGCTCTAAAAGGGGAAAGGCAATTGGAAGAGCGCATTCAACAATGATAATAACGCTGTCATTAAAGATTGATGAGAACTTTCAATTAGACCCCATTCCCAATCTGGAGCCGCTCAAGCCAGCTCTGCCTACTATGATCTAAAGCTTTGCAATAAAGATAAAAGGTCATTACAATCTATTGAATTCAATCATGACAAGTACATTTACCTGATGGCAGCATGTATTACATACAAAAAACTAAATTAAAATAACATTATGGGCTGACTCAAATCCACATGAAAAAGGAAATTTAGAATGAAGGACAGATCAAATCTCAGGCTAAGAATAATTTGATTTGTAGTCCCTTTTTGTTGCAGAAAAATACTTACTCTGTTGCCCATCCTGATTGACGCTGCCACTCTGGAGAAAGAGCACGCTTTCTTAGTAATGGATGCTTCAATAGAACAATTATAATATCTGGTCGCTAACAATAGACTGAAAGACATACCATTTAAGAAAACAATTCAGTAATTCTTAGGTAAGAATAAATAGACATATAATTGTGCAAATATATGGTGAATATTATTATTTCGTAAATTTTAAGAATAGTGTTGAAACATATAAATATAAGATATTTTATAGACATATTACTACTGATTTTGATGCCTTACATATTGTATTTTTGACTGGAAAATTAAACATATTTATGTTGAAAAATGTAGCCCACATGTAAGAAGATATATTTTAGCACAAATATATGTATTTCTACATAAATCTATATGGCCACTGAAAGATATATTTTCTATCCTAATACCATTTATATCCATTCTATTTCTTAAGACCCCCAAATCTAAGTTATCAATAATTGATATGTTTTTGAACTTTGTCACTAACTGCACACTACTTAAAAAGTTAATGAATGAGGTTCTTGACTACAGACAGTGGAAAGTTCTTTACCGAAATAAATTCTAAAACGTGAGGAAACAG
This sequence comes from Delphinus delphis, assembly GCF_949987515.2. NCBI lineage: Eukaryota > Metazoa > Chordata > Mammalia > Artiodactyla > Delphinidae > Delphinus > Delphinus delphis. The sequence continues at coordinate 87,166,747 of NC_082695.1, forward strand.
CAGCTCAGTAATAAAATGTATCGCTGTTTTTTAAAAGTAGGTTTAGGGGATCTTTTCTACATAATAACATAAATTATTGTCCCTCTTTGTTAAATATTATTTTAAAATCGTTACTTTTGTGACTATAAACAGAATAATCGGGGTCATTTGATCTGTAGTCACAGATGAGTCTTGAACAATGTAACCAGCTTTTGAAAAACAAAAGATTCCAGCACTACTGATAAAATTCAAATACCTACGCTTAACAGTTTTTCAAGCCCAAAACACTTTTTAACTAACTTGGCGGTGGATGACGAAGAAAATCGCCAAAATGATTTTCTAAGCATATTCTACATTAAAGCAATAATTTATTTCTGTCCTAATTAAGGCCAGAAATAAATTATTATCTTTACTCACAGCTTCTGTTCTAAGTTTCTGCCTGAAGCAGTGGAGGGTAGAACTCTTGAGTACTGAATTCCCCTAGAAATCTCTTCTGCTGCAATTTTAGTAGCAACGGATGTTTTCTCTGTTTTGGCTTATACAGTTTTCATTCAAGAAAATGTTACTATTCTATGTGCATAGACAAGAAATAGTTTAACCCATTCAATGTTGCCTTTCTTAGCAGCGAATACATACAAGGGAAGGTGTCCTCGTCACCCTGTTGGTCTTCTCTCAGTTGAAGGCAAAGCAAGTGCACACGTGAACGTGTGTGGGTGTGTGCATCCGTGTCTTTGGACTTTAAATATTCCTTTTATATGAGAAATTCGTCTTTCTGAAAACACATTATTGACTCTGTGTAGTGATTTCTACCACGTGGTGGCAGCGTTGCACCGATGTAGAAGGCTGGGCTGTGACTTTCTCTTGAAATGGCAGAAATGAAAGTCAGTTTGGATTTCTCAGACAGCATCATTTGTACGTACAGGGCAATGCTATAAAAATGGTGCAGAACTAAATCCACAGTATTTTTTATAACATAAATGTAGTCATTAAAATATGATCTAACTCAGGAGTCTTATTCCTAATAACTAAAGTAAATTTGTAGCATATGAGTTATGCTATTAACAAAAAAATCACAATTTTATTCATATCCATCTCTTTTTACTCATGGATTATTTTTTTGTATTTTGAACACCTCATTGGTGTGCAAACAGGATAGAAATATATGAGCCCTCCCATCTTTATCATTTAGTAATTCTGAGGGCTAAAGTCACATAACCAACATAGAGTTTCAATAATATTGAAATAATATTGAATGTGCATTTTGAAAATCCCCGACCTCAATTTTGCTGCCTTACGGGAATAGTATATATTGTCTGGGAATTAGTTCTATATTAAAGAATAAAACAAATGTTCATAAAAATTGAAAGATGCACATCCTACAAGTAAAAGTGAAGCTTTATTATGTAAACTGTAATGCTTAAGTTGCCTGTTGAAATAGCGGACTTTGGTTAAAGATGTTCTATGCTTCATGACATAAGTTGACAATAAATGTCTCTGAGAGTTTTCTTCAGTGTATGATTTATGTTCTTTAGATGTAATTGAGGGCAAGATAGTTATTACGAAAATAGTCAGTACAATATTATGAGGATATTTTGACTGTACATATGTATTTTCACAAAAAGTTTTCTCAGTGTCAGTTCCAATTGCCCATTATAAATAATTAAAGCCAAATGGAAATTATTTTTCACCTAAAGCAAACTCACTGGTCCAATGATGAGATGCATACAAGACACGTAAGTGGCCTGGGTGTAATAATAAGGGCAGATTATCCCAGTCTATTTCAATTCCTTTGCAGAACACATCTCTAGACCACCTGAGAGGCAGGTACTGAGATGCTGGTGGGACCAGAGCCACAGCATCTTCCTGCAGCAGCTCCCATGCACCCCTCACCTTCGTCCTCCTTCCCTCTCCTACACAGTTATCTGCTTTTCCAGTTTCTTGGTAAAAGGGAATGGAGAAATAGAAAATTCTTCAAAGCAAAAGTCTTCAAACAATGTCTTGTCCTGAATAAGCCCGATGACAGTGAGAGGCATTGTACGGCAGTAAAGTGATCCAGAGTTCCGAAATCATTCCAGCCTTTTGATCTCTAGAATATCTTGCATTTTTACTCTGTCTCAGTGGTTTCATCTGAAAGGGACATTTATTCATGGATTCACTGTTTCTTTCAAAAATATATATTGGGTACCATATGTTAACCAGATATAATGCCAGTCAAAAGGGAATAAGGTTTGGCTCCTTTGAAAAGTAACAGTAATTTGTGTTTCAATGGGATATTATAATGTTTTGAGCATTAAAATGATATAAAGTATAAAATAATTTGAAGAAAACATAGAAGAATCTTGAGTCAGCTTCTGTTATAAAAAATACTCTTACACATTCTAAGTCCTTGATGACCTTACTGGGGTTTATAACTAAGCAAAATAATTTTGATAGTAACTTAAAGTGATTTCTTATGGGATTGAACTGTATAAAAAAGCAAGCCATGGGGACAAAGTGCTGGTTAGGTGTGCAGAAAATCAGATCAAGTGCAGAAACGTTTTTGTTCTTGTTGTCTTAGTCTCTGTTGTTAGACACAGTGGTTGGCAGACAGGAAGGGGTGATACACACAAAGGAAGAGTGGAGGTGAGGGATGCCGCACGCGGTCAGGCTCTCACCTGGGCCACTAGGGTGACGGCCTCCATAGCTGCGTGGGGCATCACCACGCTGTGCGATCCTTGCTCAGGTGGCCCTTGACTCCAGCTGGCTGTTTCCACCATGGAGGTCCTCTCCCTGTATGGCGGAATTAGGTGAGCTAAGCCATTAGTACAGGCAGTCACTTTAACTGCAGAGTTAACTGATGCGGCATTTTGGAGAAAAAGCAGGTGGCTCTGAAATGCTCTCAATTTCATGTGAACTTTGCGCTGTGCTTCTGGCTGTGGAGTCACCACCGGGCTGCAGAATTCTCCGATGCATTTGGATTGGCCGCGTGTGTCACCTGCCATGTGAATGACTTCCATCTTGAGTGGCCTGAAGAACAAAATTATTGGTTATAATAATTATTATAATAATTACTGTTTATAATAATTATTGGTTTTAATAATATAATAACAACCATGCTTGACACTTTTTTTTTTTGTTTTTTTTTTTGCGGTACGCGGGCCTCTCACTGCTGTGGCCTCTCCCGTTGCGGAGCACAGGCTCCGGACGCGCAGGCTCAGCGGCCATGGCTCACGGGCCCAGCCGCTCCGCGGCATGTGGGATCTTCCCAGACCGGGGCACGAACCCGCGTCCCCTGCATCGGCAGGCGGACTCTCAACCACTGCGCCACCAGGGAAGCCCCGTGCTTGAGAGTTTTTCATACTCTTTTGGCTACGTGACGACTCTTGTACCTGTGAGATGTGCAAATGCACATTTGTTAGCCTGTGTAAAAAGTAAGTAAAAGGTGTATAAATAAAAATCAGTCGTGTTTACATAATGAGAATAATATATTATGTATCCAGGTATGTACAATATATAATAGGTTATATACACATATATGCATATATATGTCTATCATGACATGCATGTGCACACTTTTATAGGCTATACTCTGTGTATAGTATATATACATTGACGTAAATATATCCATACAAATCCATGTGCATATGTATACATTTATATACACACAGTATATAACACATTATATATATATGTACATTACACAGAATATGTTGTATAATACATTTTAATAATGCAATTGCATTAAGGAAGAGGAGTACAGTAACATGAAGTTTGTAATATTTAGAGAGAGGATATAAAGATTCATTTATCCATTTGTTTATTCAACGAGAGTCTATATTGAGTGCCTACCCTTTTGTGGTCCTTGTGTTAGAGGCTGGAGGTAAAATAATAAACAGACATGGTCTCTGAACTCATGGAATTGAAAACTGAAAGAAACAAATAATGATCAAATAAGTTCACAAAAAATCCTTGAATTCTATTTTTGATAAGTACTACAATATATCCAATATGTGGATGAGAAGTTTTTCAGGTTTGTAACATATTGGAAACATAAAGAGTTATAGGCAATTTCCTTTCTTTGTTAAATACTTTGCATTACATTTTTACGAAGAAGCACCTGGATTAGCTCAGTTAAAAAAAAAAGGCAACATTTGTAACAAAAGTAAACAATTGCAATTTTAATTTTTCTGTTTATCTGATGCAGCATCTGGATAAAATTCTAAAGTTTCAGTCAGATTAGAAAGATATTAGGTGGTCTAGAGTTTAAGTAGTGTCACACTGGGTATTTTGACATTGCATTGTTAACATCGATTATATATAAAATAGTTTAAACAATCATATTTTATTAAACCCGCTCTGTTCCTTCTCTTTCCCTTACTAAAATCTTCTCCTGTTTTCTTTTTTATTTCCTTCCTTCCTACCTGTGTTGACCAGAATAAAGATCTTATGCAGAGATAGGACATTCAGGGACTTAATCTTCACAAGTACTTAGCATTAAAATCATGCTGACCCGAATTCTAAATTATTGTTCTCTCTCCTGACACACCGAATTCCCTTTTGAGAACTATTTTTTCGGTAGTGTGTTGTTCCTTGTGTCCAGATCCTTAATTGCATGACCCTCAGGAGAATGATATACAGTATATTTAAAGATCACAAGTTGTTGTAAATCTGGGGCACAGTGACGTGGTGTATAAGGCAAATTACACTCCACTGGAGTCCTCTACAGCGAATAAGATCGCTCTTTTCGTTGACTCCTTTTGGCCACAGTAGGCAATGACAAAAAACAAGCAAAGATGAAATAAAGAAGTTCCAGGATTCAGAGACACAGGCATCTTCCTTTGATTTTGGTGAATTTACATAGGAAATAAGAAGGCTCTTAACTGAGATTTCAACTACAAATTGTCCTCTTGACCTCTTACCTCTTCTGAGCAGGATGGAGCAAAAGTGAAGCACTTACTATACATGGTATTTGTGTTTCCTAAAGGGTTTAGCACTCTCCCTCCATCCCCGGTGGCTCTGATGGGGTGGGCACTGCCCTTTCACTGCCTAACATCCATCCCCAACTCCCCCTCCCATCCAGACCACTATTTATCGATCATAGAGCCTTGATTTGTTTTTTCAAATATTAGGTCTCAAAAGCAAATTTTACGGCCACTGGAAAACCCTGGGCATATTTATTTTTTCTATCCCAGTGTTGCATTCTTTTCCATGAACGCCTTACAGGGACCAGTCGTGATCAACACAAATTCAGGACCCGAAACTGATAATTGCCCACGTGTGGACCCATAACTTTGTAGATTATGTACAAACTATTTAATCATCCTCTGATCTCCATTTGTCACAGTGTGTTCTGCTAGACTAAAACTAACAGAAGAATTTCTCGTGTACAAGGCAAGCAGCGTGGTCGCCCCCAGATCCTAAAATACATGCCAATCTCAGCCTTGACACTGAGGTATTATCTGCTGTTTCTGGGTTGCTTACATTTTTTCTCTATTATATCTTGGGATTTCTGGGCTATACATGTCTAAAATTTATTTCCATCATTAGTATATATCCTATAGGAGATTTTGCTTCATGTTACCTATCCGAAAAATACCCATTTTGTGGATTTTCTATTTTGAGACCAATAAATGCATTTTGTCTTAAAAAGCTTACTTCATTTTAAAAGATTTGAAACAATTCCATGTAGTTTTTGTCAATAGGTATTTTAAAATCTGGCTTATGAAATCAGAGAGATAAAACAGGATATTCACATTTAATGGTAATTAATATTTTAACTGTGAAAGAGGCAATTAGAAGTGGAAGAAAACAGGTAAATTCATATTGTTCCTATTCTATTCGTTTGATAAAAAGGGGCAAAGGGAGATAATTTTGATTAACTGAAATGGTAATGGCAACATTGATTCTTTTTTTTTTTAAACATCTTTATTGGAGTATAATTGCTTTGGCAACATTGATTCTTTAAAAAGTATGTTCATATAAAATAAGCAATGAGTGTGCAGGAGGCTAGTGGCATTAAAACCTCAGTCATCTTTACTTCATTAGTAACATGTTCTACAAAATTTCTTCATTTCTGTGAATTTTCCATTTCAACTCAAAACGAAAAGTTCAATGATAATTGACAGCTTCAGTAAACAATGGACAGGAGATTTCAGAGCTCAATCGATACTAACAGTCCCCTCCCTCAGTTTTCCTGGAACCCCTGTAGAATAACTGATACAATTAATCACTGATGGGCCATCACATGCTTTTATGAGGGACCAGGACCTCCAGCACTCAGCGGCATTTCTCAGGGCGTGTGTGTTTACATTATGAGCTAAATAATACCTCGTCCAGCTAACTGCTAGGTGCCAATTCAACAGCTTTCCCTGCATTTCGCTTCTGATTCCACTGATTCAGGTAACACCCCGAGACTGAAATTATTATGGGTTAGCTCTGGTTGTTTAACCTCAATTCCCATTTTTTGGGGAGAGGCGATTTGGATGCTGTTGTGACTGAGGGTCTGTCTGGCACCGTGAGATGAGCGAGTGTGTGGGTAGCATTTCTCTGACACCCATCCTGGTGCCCCAAGGTTCTCAGACCCACCTGGTCCATAAGTGCCCACCCTCCACGGCCCCACTTTTCGGTAATGTAATGTAAACCTAAAATCATCAGAGCCCCTGAAAACTCTGGGAGTAAACCAGACGCCCTCGGCAGGCCAGAATTCCTGACTGCAAATACTCAACCAAGAATTAGACATTCTGAGCTTTGATAAGGGCTTGGGTCACTTTTCTGTGCGTGTAGATCGCATTTAGCGCTGCCTCTTGTGCTTTGCATCCTACAGCCAGCCACACCTAGCAACCTGGCTTGTAGGGAAAAGGGAGCAAAAGTTGCCCCCTCGTGGTCAGTCTCTGTTGCTTATATAAGTACACTTAAATGTATGGCTTCCACGTCGCTTAAAAAATTATCTTCATGGGCTTCCCTGGTGGCGCAGTGGTTGAGAGTCCGCCTGCCGATGCAGAGGATGCGGGTTCGTGTCCCGGTCGGGGAAGATCCCACATGCCACGGAGCGGCTGGGCCCGTGAGCCATGGCTGCTGAGCCTGCGCGTCCGGAGCCTGTGCTCCGCAACGGGAGAGGCCACAACAGTGAGAGGCCCGCGTACCGCAAAGAAAAAAAAAAATTCTCTTCATTGCTCTCCGTACGTATAAAAGATCGAATACCTATAAGATACAGTTCACGTTCACTACGGTACATTAAGGAGCTTAGAAAGCAGCAGTGTTTTGACTAATATCAATTAAAAAATGAAAATAAATGTATGCATTTTTGCAGTACAAATTTTAGAGTGCAATATCTTTTTAGAAATAAGTAGTTTACATCTAGGGTTGGCATACACCTGGCCTCCAGTTCCAGAATACCTGGGATGAGGTGTGTAACCCATGACCCCTACCTGCGTCACTGACAGCCCGTGTGTCCAGATGCAAAGGGAAGTAGCGTTACCTTCAAGGAAGTGCATCTGTGGGTTACTGTACACTCACCCCACACTGAGGCCACCAGCACTTTAATCCCAACAGGAACACATCTCATCACTTTATTAATGTTAGTCAAAAATGTTTTGGGGCAAAATTCATGACACTATTTCTTTACGACAAGGCATCCACCCTTTTATTCCATCAGCATCAACAAAACTGCCTCTTCCTCAGAAACAGTGCCTCCGTCTGAGTCTGATCAGGAGACAGAATCCCCGCAGCAATTCATGGGAAAGTTTACCGCAAAGGATGATGAACTATAGTGGGCGGTTGCGGGGGGGGTGAGCTAGTACACAGAAGGAAGGACTGTGAGAATGTGCAGAGGGCAGACACAGGAGCACCCACCATCCCGGGGCCGAGGCAGCTGCATCCAGACATTGGAAGGAGGTATTGTGGTGCTGTGCTGGTGGAACCTTCCAGAAATTTACCTTCCAGACATGGATGGAAAGCCGCCTTCCAGAAGGGGCGGGAAACCCACCCTCTCGAGGGCCGGACAGGGGCCCGTCCAGGGGAAGGGTCTCCGCAGAGGCGCTCCACTACCAGGCTCACTCTGTGCAGTGCCAGGGGAAGCTGCCGGCGCTCCGCGCTGCTGCCCACAGGGAGGAACAGGCCGGGACCAGGAAGGCGATGCCTGCAGTGTCTCGCCACCAGCCTCCACGGACGAGGCTGAGCCTTGTGCCAGCTGCCGAAGGGCCGCCGGTCAACGGGCCCAGCGTCATTTACACAGAGCAGCCAGTGAAAGTGGATTTGGAGCACAGAGGAAGAAACCTGACAACTGGCATCAACGAGAAATACAAAATGCTTGCCACTTTTTCTCTCCAAGCCTTTCCCTATAATAATGTACTTAGTGTATTGACAACAGTGTTTAGTGGGCACTTACTATGTGCCATGCGCACAGATGGGCATCGAGGCTCCTGCCCTGGGAAGCCCACAGTCTGTGCCGGGCCGCAGACCTGAGCACGCAAGCCCGTTCCTCACTGTGCTGGTGCCAGCGGTGGTCTGTCCCTCCGAGGGGAGAGGGAGGCGTAGGCATGGAAAAGGAGGGAAGGGTTCTGTGAGAGAGCTGCGTCTGAGCCGCGACAGGAAGAAGACCAGGGTGTAAGCGGGCAGAGGGTGGGGAAAAGGCCACGGGAACTGCCCAGAGTCCAGGAGCCGGTCGATGGACTCTAAGACCTGTGGCCATTGGGGCAGCTGGGCCACTTGTGATGGGAAAGGCCAGGGGCAGGTGATCCTCTGAGGCCTGAGGCCCGCTGTCCAGCACAGGCCCTGCTGAGCTACCTACAGGCCTCCACAGCAGATGCTGTTCACAGCTCATTGTTCCTGGGCCTGAAGCTTCTATGCTGAAGAGATGGGAAGAAGGGACGCCGAGAACACTCTACATGACATATTTATTTTCTTCTTCCCTCTGCTCTGGGGTTGCTGTGTTATCGGTGGCCTTAGTTCATTTGCCACTTGCCTGTGAGTGCGGCCAGCACTTCCTACTTCCTCCACTTCGAAGAGCTTACAGGATCAATTCTCAGCCCCTTGGACCTCTGTGCTTGAGTGAAAGGCTGGGTTCTACACGACTGTAATTGCTAAAGGCTTACAGGATTAAATCAGTGTGTGTGTGTGTGTGTGTGTGTGTGTGTGTGTGTATCTATATATTTATACATGTATATGTAAGTGCATGTGTATATATATTAACCAGTCCCCCTTAATAGGTTAAGGAATTAGGGTAACTTTTCTATTTTATTACAGAAATGCTCATCATCCAGCTGTTGACCTTTTCTGGGGAAATTGACATTGTCAACATATACTGCGCGTGTGCCCGTCCTTTAGAAGGTGAAGCTCTATCTCAGCACTCTCCCACAGAACTTTCTGCAACAAGAAAGATGTTCTACCTCTGCACTGCCCAGTGCTACCTAGGGTCTCGTACTACTTTCCAAAGTAAATAATCGGTATATAAGTTTTGTCTTGTCTATTAATTCTTCCTAGGCCCCCTGAAGGCATTGTCCCAGAAGATGGTGTGGAGCCTTGCATGTAATGAGCGTGCAGTCACCATTCACGGAATTGAAAACCATGACCAGCAGGTCGATTCTCCATATTTATTTGAATCTGAGAATATAGATTTTTTGAGTGTGTTTTCTTAAGAAGTCCCCATTTTCTTATTTTTTCAATCATCCATTCAAGAGCTATGTTATTGGGTGCCTCTTTTGTTTCCAGAACTAGGTTACGTCTTAGATTTCTATATAAAGAAAATCCTCTGGAATTCTCTGGAAGTCCAGTGGTTAAGATTCCATGCTTCCACTGCAAGGGGCAGAGGTTCAATCCCTAATCAGGGAACTAAGATCCTGCAAGCCACATGGCGCGGCCGAAAAAAGAAAAGAAAGAAAGAAAAGAAAAGGAAATCCTCTTAAATTTATTTCTGATTTTGAAAGATAGAAACACAGAAATATATATGTATGTCATTATTTAATGAGGTTTCTTTGTTAGTTTTGGCCATGAAAACTATGCTGATCTCTTAAAAAAAACGAAGGGATAGACAACTACTCTAATTGGGTGTGGATAAGAATAATGTTACGTTAATCTCTCAGCAGCTGAAATGTGTGGTCTGGCTTCTTACCATCTTCAGGACTACTGCTGATCTCTGACTGGGTCTCAGTCTTCCTACCCTTGGAAATCTCTGGCCCTGCACATCGGCATTGGTCACTAGTGTGTCTGCCCTTGAGATTCAAATTCCAGAGCTTCTGAAAGTTTTGTTCTTCCTTCACATTTGACTTAGTAGAATAACTTGGACAAGATTTGTTTGCTCTTCTTGTAATTAGCTTCTTAAACACGGTGTCATTTGCTCCGAATGAGCCCTTGAGAGTCCATGTTGATGACTGTCTTGTGGTCAGCATCGGGGAACCCAGCCCATGCCGAGTCCATTTTGGTGTTCACTACTGGAAATCTGTTTCGGAACTGGGAGTAGGCATTAAGGACCTGGGTCTTCTACTTAAACGAAAAGTGAGAATATTACTGACTATTCTAAGTTAAGTACTCTGCAGAATTAAAATAGCACATGCAACTGATTTCCTTGGCGGGTAGAGTCATTGGGTTTATAGCACCCAGAGAAGTAAAGCAACGTGGCTTCTTCTTCCGCAACAGTGGAGGCCGTGCTGGGCTCCCCGGTACGTCTCCCGGGGGCGCATCAGGAAATCAATCACGTTCCTGCCTAGGCTGGAACTTCTCACCAGGGGCTCCTTTAGCAGAGAAAATGAGCGTTTTCTTTCTTCTGTGTAGAGGTGTACATTTAAAAAATATGATGACCTGAACTCTCCATTTGGTCATGCAAAGGAGGAACAAACTTAAGGGTGATCCACATAGGGTCTGTTAAATATAATGAAGGACACAAGACCCCAGCTAAATCTGTTTTCTGCTTCACCGAAATTTGTTTCCATTTAAAGTTCTTATTGGCTGTATCTTTGTAAAATCCTTGTTTTAAGCTATTTTATCTTTTTTCCTTGTCATTTCCTAGTATTTTAATCATCGGAAATTAGATAGGAATACTTCTGTAAACATACAGATTTAATCTAAGACAACTCCTATATGTTCTATCTGTATATCTATATCTCTATCTGAATCCATACCTCAGTATATCTATGTGTCTAGATCTAGGTCTAGATCTCTATCTCTATCTCTAAACATATTCTGGCTTTAGTAGTGAAATTAAAGTTGACACAGGGCGTCTGATAAATTTTGTGAACTCTTTTATTAAATTCACATGGAGGCCCACAAATTTATTGTTTCATGAGATATGATATCATTTTACTATATATTCTCATAAAATTAGTTCCCGCTTAGATCCAGCTTAAGTCTTCATTTTTGAGTTACAGGTGTTTTGTTTTTTGGTCTCAATTTCAGTTTTCGTCAGCTCAGGTCTGTCTGCGTTCCCCATTCTTAGGTAACCACAACGTGATCCCCAAAACTAACTGAAGAAAAGCCTTCTGTTTCAGGAAGGGAGAAATATTTCTACCACTGTCCTGGGTAGTTTGTGAACTATAGCAACAGGAAAGGGAGGAAACAAACTGGCTTTTCCAAGCACTTGCTCAGTCCAGGCGGTGTGCTGGTGCCCAGGGTGCATCACGTCTCTCCCCATCGCCGACCCGTGGCTCACGGAGTGTTAGGTGCCCTCCACCTGGCGCATCTACGGTTTTATTCACATTGCAGCATGCCCTGTGCCAGCAGGTCATTCCACTACTCCTTCCATGTTTGTCTTCAGTCTGCATTTTAATTCGCTTCGCTTTCCTCACTAATGACCTCACCGGTGATGCAGGATTGATACTACGGATGCTCACACATGATTCTATTTTCAAAGAACTCACCGCCTCTTCAGGGAGTGGACAGGTGAGATGGAATGTGGATACCATCTAGTCCATGAGAAGCCAAGGGATGACAATGCTTCCAGTTGAAACCTGCATGAAAGAGGTGGAGATGGTGCCACATCCGAAAGGAAAACTGTGAATTAGTCACTTGAAGATGGGAGATGGTGGGGAAGATAGTAGAGATAGAGAGGTACCCTCACAGTATCCAAATTATACACATGGGAGTGAAGAACTCCTGGTGTGTCAAGAAATTACAAAGAGGTTAAGGCTGTTGCCATGTGAAGTGAAGGTGAAAGTGGGCAAAGATGTGAGGTTGGAGTGGAGCAGGACGGATCACATGTGATCCTGACTGTGGGTGTGAGCTTGACTCGCGCAGGACAGCTGGGCAGTGAGGTGGCATATTCGTACCTGGGGGGATTCTCCTGGCTATCTGTGGGCTGTTTCGGAAATCCCCAAGTTGATAATGGCTTAAACTGGGATGGCGCTCTAGGGAGAGAAAAAACAAGACAGACTGATTGAAAATTCAGGAAGTAAAACCTGGAGGACTCAGCTATTAATTGCCTCCAGGGGATGAAATATTCATGACAAATGGCAGTTTTCAAGTTTGAGAGAATAGGTTGATCACAGAGGCCAACAAAGAAGAGTGGAGCTGGGGAGAAGACCAATGGAGAGGATAACCAGCTCATAAAAGGGAAAACAGGTTCAGCTTGAATTTGTTGAGTCTGAAGTAGTTGTAAAATCCAGGTGACCGTGACAACCCATGAAACAGGTGGAGGAGTCTGATGCTTGGAGGAGGGTCTGGGCTGAGTCTGTGGGCAGTCACTGAACTGGAGAAGGCAGAGCCCATGAGAGAGGGTGAACCCATGAGCTCACGCAAGGAAGAGCATACAACAGCAGGAGTTCAAGGGACAGGAGAGCTGATGTGTGGAGAACCAGTGGACCATGGTGGACTCAAGGTCAAGAAAGTGGAGTTACAATGCAAGGTGACCAATATCATCAAACCACGGACAGTGATGTAATACAATCCCAGGAAATGATATTTCAGAGTTAACTGTTAGGGTTGGGGGTAATTGACCACCATGGTGGCAACGATTTCAGTCACGTGGTGGAATTGAAAGTACGTTACTGGATCCTGAGAAGCAAATGAGCAGCCTAGAGAGCTGGTGAGAGGTCAGCCTTGGAGAAGTTTGGATGGAAAAGGAGGAGAGAGGTTGGTAGACACAGTACGGTGCACAGTGCAGCAGGGTTTTCTTTGGGAAGAGGTGGGAGAGCTGTCAGCACATAGGCTGAAGTTAAGAAACCGGGGGAAGGCAATGATAACTATGAGAGTTATCTCTTGATAACTATGAGAGTTCTAGAGAGATTGCTTTCAGGACCTGGGTTTGGAAGAGAGGGGATAAAGGGCACAGGGTAAGGGTCAGCCTTGCAGTGAGAGTAATGCAAGGAGGACCACTCTGGATACAGGTCCCTCTGTGGGTGGGAGCTTGAATGGATGACTGCCTAATGGCATCATTTCCCTCAATTAAGAGGTGAATAGTTTACTGAACATGAGTGATGGGGAGGTTGTGTAGGGGCTTCTGGAGAGTTTTGAAATTTTGGATTAATCCTGAGAGAGACCGAGCTAGCTAGCCAAGCACGGACCCTGAAAGAATTAAGATAAAATTGAAAGCTCATTGATGTGGGTGAACCAATTCATAGGTGGTGCAGACTGTATATGGTTCCAAATGATGGGCTGCATGAGGGTACTCCATTGTGGGCACAGAATTGGGGTCCCTCTAGAAGAGACCATGCCCTAATCCCTGTGTGATGAGGTACTATGCCCGTGAGTAGGTCACCTTATGAGAAAAAAGGGACTTTGCAGACACAATTGAGGTGGTTATCAGTTAACCTTAAAATAGGAGATTATCCTGGATTACGTGGGTGAGCCCAGTGTAACCACACAAGCCCGTAAAGTCGAGACAGAGAAGAAAGTCGCAGAGACTTGAAGTAGGAGGCAAATTTGGCACTGCCTTCAAGGAGGAGGAGACCACAAACCAAGGAATGCAGGAGGCTGTAGGAGTTGAAGACGAGCCCGGTGGACCAGAGTCCACATCCACACAGGAGCAAGCTCTGCCCACAAGCTGAGCCCGGAAGTAGATTCTCCCTCAGAGACGCCAGACTCCAGGCCAAGTGAGACCCTGAGCGGAGAATCTGCCTCTCCGCCCTGGACTGTGGACACACAGAAACTGCAAGATGATCAGTGGGTGTGGCTCTGCATGGCTCCGTTGGTGCTGATTTGTTACACAGGCGCTAGAAAACCAACACATATTTTCGTGGAAATTAGCAACTCTTACGTTAATCTTGTGTTGGAGTTTTTCTGGGTGGGTCCAACGAATAGACAGGTTCAAACAACTTGAAAGTGCAGTTGAGTGAGGTACGGATACCCAGCCTGTGGTCTGGGTTATGCAGCAAAGAGAGATACGGTGTCCTGGGAAGTTGGAGAAACTAGATATCCCAGGATGGCTGGACATCTGTTTTAGTGGAATCCAGGTAGTCGTTCTGTTTTAATTCATCCACTCCCCTAAAGCCAGCTCCTATCTGAAAATCTTCACTGACTCAATTTTCACCAAATCCTGTCTTCATTATTCAGTCACTGAAGAATTTTCAGTATTGGCTTTTAAGCTACAATATCTTATAGACAGTATGCTTACCATCCCCCTGGCCAAGCCAGCTGCAGTAGGTAGAACAATTGTTCCTAATTCTTTACTCCTTTCTAACATATTGTGTGGGTCAAAATGATTGCCTTGGTCCCGTGGCGGCGGAATGCATTTCAGGCTGAGTCACGTGACTTGCTCTGGCCCTCGGGCACTGGCAGATTTAGATGCACAAGCAGAGCTTTGAAATGTGTCTCCACGGCTGGGCTGCCTTCCTTGAACTTGTGCTTTTGCGATGAGAAGTAAAGTCTTGTGCAGCCACTGCCACCCCGTCTAAACACTGGGCCCAGGGTCAGACTCGTGCAGGGAGCCACCCTAGCTGACTGTCGGATGCGTGAGCACGCAACGAGTGCTGAGAAGTGCGTGCTGCTGAAATTTGGTTGTTTCATAGCAAAGCTGCCTGATCCACTGAAAACACTTCCTGGACCTTCCTTTATTTTTACTTTTGCTTGTGACATCCCCACCCTCCTGCTCTGGTCTGAATGTTTGTGTCCCCCAAAATTCATATTCATTCATCCCCAGTGTGATGGTGTTGGAGCTGGTGCCTTTGGCGGGTGCTCAGGTCCTATAAAGCAACCCCAGAGCAAAAAAGGGGCTCGTCCACCAACCAGGAAGCAGGCTCTCGCCAACACTGACTCTTCAGGCACCTTGATCTTGGACTTTCCAGCCTCCAGAACCATGAGGCAGTTGACGATGAGCTACCCAGTTTATAGTATTTTGTTACAGCAGCCCAAACAGACTGACACCCCTTCTGTGCATAGAATAGTTTTTAGCTAGAAAAATCTGGCCATCTTTCACGTAGAGATCACACCTCTTATCACGCTCCTGAAAGCCATTTTATCACCAGAAGCCAAAGAAAACGCTTCTGACTGCATATTTTGTTTCTCCAGTAAAATTAATCCTTATTCATTATCTCATTTGACCATGAGACCGATTCTACAGGGATAAGTGGGATAGATAACATTAGCTCCACTTTGTAAATAATGAGAAAATTAGCGCTCACAGAGGGTGAGTCACTAAATCTTATTGACGCAACCAATGAGGGGCACAGGTAGAGTTTCAGTCCAGAACCGGAAGGCTTCTCTCTGCGCTCTCGCACACATTTTGGAGTCTGATCCAGATCATGAACTGCTACAAGGCTCAGTCTAAACAAGCTTTCTTCTCATCGTATTGGGCACAGGGCTCTTCCCAGAGCAGATGCTGATTAGGTGTCCATTTACTAAAATAATGTGAATGAAAGTTAATTTAATTAGACGCAGATAGCTCAGTGGAGGGTTTTTATCTACCCAACATGGGCTCTAGGACCCGGGCTTTTCTACCCATGCCTGTGCAGATTGAACCTCGATTTTTTTCCTTCCTCAGGGGACCCCACCCAACCTTCCCTAAAAAGAGTTTGCTTTGGATTTCCATGAAGTTGTGTTATTCCCAACAAGGAAGGGGTTGAGGTTGTGTGACTTCTCTCGACCTGTTTTCCACACTCTTAACTGCATGGCTTCATCATAATCAGTCACTGCTACGTCCTGTCTTGTGAATTCCTATCTTTACAACACATGCTCAGGGGGTGCCCAATAGCTATTACCTGTTGGCTGACAGACTGACCAGCTGACTGACTAGCTGTGAATCCTGAGTTCTGGGGCCACAAGGACATTTTCCCTATGATATGTGGAGCTGTGATAGAAAAGAAACTGGGAGTCACCTGTGCCAGCACTAAATGGTAACGATGCTCATTGATGTTACACCTATTTATGCCACTAAAGTGTTTTATTTTGTCCTTAGATTTTTTAATTTATTGTTTTATTGAGATATAGTTCATATAGCATAAAATTCACCCATTTAAAGTGTGCCGTTTGGTGGTTGTCAGTATATTCAGAGTTTTGCAGTCATTGCCACTATCTAATTCCAAAACATTGTCATCACCTCCCGTCACCCCCAACAAGAAACCACTTTATCTGTTAATTATCACTCTCCATTCTCCCCTCCTCACTGTCACAGGCAACCACTATTCTACTTTCTGTCTTTGGGATTTGCCTACTCGGGACATTACATGTAAAGGCAACCATACCGTATGTGGTTTCGTCTGGTTCTTCTCACTTAGCGTAATGTTTTCAAGGTTCACCCACATTGTAACATGTATCAGTACTTCATTCCTTTTTATTGTTGAAAAGATATTCCGTTGTATACAGAAACCACATTTTGTTTATCCATTCATTGGTGGATGGACGTTTGGGTTTCTACTTTGAGACCATGATAAATAATGCTGCTATGAATATTGGTGTACAAGGTTTTGTGTGAACTTATGTTTTCATTTCTCATACGTAGGAGCAGAATGGCTGGGTCACATGGTAACTCTGTGTTTAATATTTTGAGGAATTTCCAAACTGCTTTTCAAAGTAGCTGCGCCGTATTCTACGATTCTTCATTTCCGCCGGCAATGTGCGACGGTCCTCAACTGTTTTTATCTTTGGTTTCGTTGACTTCTTTTGGCAGTCAAATGTTTTAACTGTTGAGTATTAATCTGACTGAGAAGTGTCTTTCCTAAAAATAGTGATGGAGAAAATAAGCCACGTAAATTCTCCAAGCGCCCATTTGAATCTCATAGTGGTGATTAGATTCATTCATTTATCTTACGAGTGTGGGGTAAATGCATGAATGGCAAAGAGTGAGAGAACCTTTAAAACCCACATGTCCATTTGGCTGTTCTGTTCTAGTTCTCAATGTAGTTCTCTTGGGTTCTGAAATAATTCATATGGCAGGTGGGATATGCGGGTCTGATTGCAAGAAGCTTTATGTAATGATTCCTTTTCCTAAAAGAAAAATCCAAGAAAAGCCATGAGAGTCATTCTTGTGGGTCTTTTGATGTTCCAGAAACTATGTTTGAAAACTGATTAAACTGCCCTTGTTAATTAGAGAATCACTTCCCTGAGAACACAGAGGAAGTGACAACGTACCCCAACCTCACACCTACCACTGTTCTTACATCACTGACATCTGAAAAATAAGAAAGACTGCTGAGCCAAACTGCTAGGTATGAAAAGAAGAAAACCTTCTAGAGATTCCACGATAGGATCCTTTGTTGGCAAATCACTTAGTAAATATATAATTTAAAAGACCATCTACTATATTTCTTATATAAATCACATTTTAAGCTATTCTCTCCTCTACGTTCCTAACTTTCAGAGTTTCACATTCAAGAGGAAGTGAATACATTTCACGTTGCAGGAGAAATGTGACAATGGTGTCAAATTTATATTAGTCCAGTAGGATGCAATTTAGCCATTGGTGGTTAAAAAAAAAAAGAAAAAAAAGAAGAGAGGAGGTATGTGTGTAACAGAGGCATTTTAATACTGAAAAGAAGTAATCTCAAGGAATAAAAAAGGCAGACATGCAAACGTCCTTGAGATGGGTCTGTAGGACCTGATAGGTTACTCCACTGAATTCATGAAATCCACACTGGTGAGAAACCTAAACAAAGGGTCATCCAGTTCAATTTCCCTTGAAAAGATTCCTAAGGATGTAATGACATTTGAAAGCACATCAGGATCCATCAGGATCAAAGGTTTCCATCAGGGGGAAACGTTAGAATTGCTCCCTATGTCACTGTTAGTAATGCTGTTCCCACCTTCCATCCTGTCTCCTAGGGAATGTTGTGTCTTTTTTCCCCACCTGTTCTCCTCTTTAACTTCTCCTTCTACGGGGTGCCTCCTT
This sequence comes from Delphinus delphis, assembly GCF_949987515.2. Lineage (NCBI taxonomy): Eukaryota > Metazoa > Chordata > Mammalia > Artiodactyla > Delphinidae > Delphinus > Delphinus delphis. The sequence goes on from NC_082695.1 coordinate 87,184,952, forward strand.
GGACGCCATTTAACTGAATCACTGTTGATCAACAACATCGAATTCCTTCACATTAGCTTGGCTTTCAGGCGGAAGGGTTCTTCCTGAAATGGCTGAGCCAGTTTCTCACCCTCTTCTTTTTTCTTCTTTTCTTTTTTTCTTGCAGGCACACAGAATGCAAAAGGAACAAGTTTTGCTGTATTTGCATGCCATAGGACGCGTTCGTTTCTATTCCTTGTGGATGGCTGGCAGCACTCCCTGTGCAATTGAAGAGAGAACAGCAACTCACAAAGAAAGCAGAATTCTTTTCAAGAGCGTGGGGAAGGAGCTTACAAATCGCTCTATCAAGCCCCGCACCGTCCTGGCGGGTTCGTCTTCCCTCGGAGGAGATAGGAAGGTAACCTTTGATATAATACTTTCTTAAAAATCCTGAGTGAATAAAGGAGTCCTTGAGAGAAAGTTCCCAGATATGGATTACCTATAAAAAGAATAAAAGGAATGAACATTGAAGATTTTTCATCACCGTAAACAAATAATTTGTGATCCCTCTGCACTCAAACCACAAATAGGACCAAGAATTAGAAGTGCCCCTAGCTGACCGGCATATACATATATCATCGGTCCAGTGTAATGAAGATTACCTGATAAAGATCACAATATGACAGCTTTCCTTTTGCACTGGCCGCTGAACAGCCAGAAACGGTTTTCTGCGGCCGGCCAGCTATCGATCCAGCCCTTTCTTGTCAGTGATGCAGTTAATGGGAATTCCACAGGCAAATAAAAGCTACATTTTGTCTTCATTTTCATCTGAAATATGAGCTGGTCCTTTGTACTCTAGACAGTCATTTATTACTCATTTTCCTTTATTGATGTTTATGAGCTGAAGCATAAAATTATTCTCAAATGTACTTTAATTGAGGCAGCAGTTAACATGGGAACCGTGATTACCGATGCACCGTCAGAGGCATGGAGTCCATGAATCAAGGTTTGCTTTCCGTTGGTCTTGGAGGCAGCACAGGGTAGAGAGTATCCTTAAAAAGCAACTGGGCTGGAGCTGCAGGAATATGTCGATTTATCTTCATAGGTGGTGAGGGGAAAGCAAGGGCCCCATCCTTAGCAGCAGCCGCAGAGGGGTTCTTGTACTTGACATTCAAGGGCTGGCTTTCCTAGCATAAGGGAAACGTCTCCTAAATCATTTTATCATTTTAAAAATAGTTGGAGCAAATCTTTCTTTTGAAAATATTCGAGCTACATTATTAGCCCTCCAAAGCATCGGTGATGGTACCGCTGGACACACAGTCCGCGGCCATACACAGCACCTGGCAGCCCAGTAACTCAATTCATTCGTAAAATGGGAAGAACAATCAATACCGTGGAGAGGTATTTTTTTATATGCAGTTATTAACTCATAAGCTACAGTATATCTCATCTCATTTCGACAACAGCTGAGGTCTCCATCTTCCCCTGGAGACCCCTGCAGGTCCCATTATGAGAATCATAAATAATATGTGCTAATGAGATATGAATTGATTATGTTGGAAAAGCTGACATTTTCATCCATCATTCTAAATGATGTTTAACAATGGATTACCAGCCAGTAATTCCTCTGATATGAGATTAAATAAAATAGTCGGCTGTTTCAGCAGGCTAGCTCAAGGAGATGGCAATAAATCTGCTCAATTACTGTATTACCAATCCGTTTTTCACTGCTAAGGATATTATTATTTCATTTAGACTTGTTCATGCATCATAGATTATTTTATTTCAGGCAGTCAGTGGGAGAAACCGCGGCATTTTCTCCATACAGCCGCTGAGCGGTGGCCATGGCGGAGTACAGTAACTGCCCCTCCATGGGCCCCAAACACCCCCAGGAGAGGTTGCCCAGCTGCCCCGTGCCGCAGCAGGCTGCGTGCAAGCCGCACTTTAGAAAGACGCATTTTGCTTTCAACCTAATTTTCTTTACTTATCTGAAAAGTCTCAACCAAAGGATACTGCCTCAGAAACCGATCGATCGAAACGAGATTATTAGATCCTCTAAGATGATTTGGTCTTCATCTCAATCCTGTAGTAGATTGAGAATTAGATCACAGAGACCATTCTTTGGCTGTGCAAATTAGATTACCAGCCCCTGCAATACAAAGGTGGCCATTCTCCCTCGTGCCAAACACACAAACAACTTACACACTTTATTGATGAGTAAACGGGACGCGCGGGAAGCACCCCCCTGGCGTCCCTGGTATCACTCATCATCTCTAAGAGTCTGAGTAAAGTTTGGGGCCCGAGCCCAACGACTGTCTGTGATAGGAAAAGAAAAGCGGGATGGGTTGCCTTAAAATGAAGCATTTGTTACTTCCTGGCATCCTTCCCATAATCAACTATGTATTAATTGGTTTACTGAAGAGCATATGGGCATGGGCTCCAGACCTAGGCCCCGTGCCCAGCAGTGCACATGTAAGAGGGACACGGAGGACATCCACACCGGCCCCATCAACACCTCCACGCACACCCAGGTCCCCGCCCACCTGCCTTTGCTCCATGGCCTTCCTTGTCCCCCACAGGTGTCCAGCAGCAGGTGGCCCTGAGTGGCCTCTGAGGCCCTCACACCTCTTGCCTCTAGGACTCTTGGTTGACACAGAGGCATGAGATGGGCCACCAGCACACGCAGCCCAGAAGTACCAGGGGATTCATGTCACAGTGACAAGCCGCTGACCGGAGCTGGTCGGATTCTCTTCTCTTCTTACCCCAGACAGACAACACGCAGCCCAGAAGTACCAGGGGGTTCATGTCACAGTGACAAGCTGCTGACCGGAGCTGGTCAGATTCTCTTCTCTTCTTACCCCAGACAGACAGCTTGGAGGAGGTCCTTTCTCCATCTCTCCAGGAGATGGTCCAGCAAACCTAAGTAGTGACCACACCAAGCAGGGGCCGCTGGGAAATGCACGCTTCTGTCACCTTTTCCTCCTGCCCCACCTCACTGCTGTCTTCCCTCACTCCTGTTCCCTGGGACTGCGGCCCTAAAGGACTCACAGGAGTGAGGAAGCCTTTGCTCTGGCTCTGGTTTCTGGGGAACACAGGCTAAAACACCGTGTGACCCTGGAAAGCAGACCTCAAAGGAGAATTGTGGGTCTGAGCTATTCCGTGTCCAGCAGCGATGGAGAACCTGTTGCTGGTGGTAAGTAGGTGGTGGTACCTTCCATATGCAGCTGCTTGACCATTTCTAAGGATGCTTCTGTGGCAAGTCAGGATAAAACACAAGACGGTGAGATGCTTGGCTATGTGGTAGCTGTGGTTCTTGCATGGGATAGATCACTGATAATTATCGGATTAAGGATTGTGGAATGGACAGCCTTTGGATGTCTTGGCAAATGGAAACAAGAGGCTCAAAGGAGCCCAATCCCACTCAGACACTACAAAAACCAGAGGCCTCCATGGCAGAATTCCAGGAAAGCCCATCTCCAGCCGAGAGCTGCCTTTCCCTGCCTGAGGACCCGGCAGAGGCCTCACCCGTGCAGGTGTCTCACAGAAGAGCCTTGTTCTCCTCACCTCTGCCAGTTTGCTCAGCCACGGTCTCCAGACCCCCAGGGAGGAGGTCATGTCTCAGCACAGTCTGTGCCGGGAAGTGTCGCCCCAGCTCCACGTTGAACAACTCACGTGCTGAAGGATTGAGCCTACAAACAAGATGCTCCCACATGGTACGGAGTCGGTTCCAGCACTGGCTCAGATTTCTTAAGAGAATGGTAGTCAGCTTGGTTCCAATCAGTGCATACATGACTAACTACAGAATACTGTTCCCATCAAAATGTAGCAACATGGTGTTGGTAAGTGCAAAAAAAAAAAAAAAAAAAAAAAAAGGAAAATTGTATGGGATTTCATAGCTGTCTTCGGCGATAAGAACATTCTTAGTCTTATTCTGTAAAGTTCATAGCAAGGGAGAAATGGGGCATTAACCCTGTTAGTCACATGGACTTCAGGATCACAAAGCATTAACTTACCTTGACACAGGTATCAAATTATGGCGTGGATGGAATGGGACCTTAGAGCTTTAATCTATGTTGAGCGAGTCATCTCAAGTATCAAGAACTTATTAAGAATTATGTTATCATTACATATCTTTTATTAAGGTGAGCAGGAATTCCTATAAACATAAGCCGGTGAACATCAGCTTGAGAGGCAAATTCGTGAATGAAATGCATAGAACATAGCTTGTCCTAGGAGGATGAGAAAGAGCCTTTGTCCTGGAGGAAAATCTTGCAGTCAAGTCCCAAGGTATTTCTTGAAGTCTATAAAAAAATAGACAATCATAGTTTCTAATCTTCTCCTCAGTAGAGAGAACTGGTATAATCTAGGGACAACATCTTCCTTCTAGAGTCTAATGTACTAGAGTATAAGTGATAAGACATGATTACTAATATAAAATTCTACTTGAAGTCAGTCTATTGGTTCTGGCAAGTGGACTCATTGTAGGCAATGAAGAGAAAGGGGAGGAAAACTTTGTAGCTATTGTTTAGTGAAATGAACACGGAAAAGAGATTTTTACCAAAATTGGGTACCTGAATCCAGAGCAACCTGTGAGGTTGCACTGTTGCAGAGAGCTAATGGGTGGCAGTCGTTAGTTCCACCATTTTAACAAATGTTCTTGTTATTTTTGATGGTGATAAGTACCGTGTGTTAACCATGAGCTAAGTGCCAACATTGTAACAAGTAACAAGGAAATCTAAACGTGCTGTAATGTACTGACTCAAGAATGTGTTTCACATGAGTCAGTGAAGAAAAGACATAATTTTTCATATCAGCTTTTTTCAGAGATATCTGTGCTAATTAAACAACAAATAGTTACCTTCAGAAATAAATGCATGTTGGCTTATCATTTTTTAAACCCACAAAACCCCACAGGCAATATATATGTCTAAAAAATATACCTGAGAATGTTGAGACTAAAATGAGATAAATTTTATGCTCAAAAATTATCATTTGTACAGACATAGATGTTATATAGATCCAACATAGATAGATATAAATCCAATTGTATCATTTTATATTGCCACAGCACTTGAAGAGATCTAATCTTTCAAATGATGGAATAATATGGTAATAATCACAATCAGATCAATGGATAATTTTACTGAATTTCACACTATAAAGTAGCCACTATTACTACCCCAATTTAAAATATAGAAACCCCTGAGGCTAAGAGAATTTCAGTAATTTAAGATCACACATGTACTTGGTGGTGGAGATAAAATTGAAATTCTTGTGTTTCAGACTCAAAAGTCTATTGCTTAACAAGTAGTGTCTATAAGCTATTAGGTTTGGTAAATCTCTGTTTCCCCTCAGTCTCAGTCTCTGACTTTATCTCAATTCACCCCAAAATCAAATAGTTCAAACCAAAGCAAACCACAGAGAGCTCATTTAAATCTTTGGGCAAATTGATTGTAGAAATCAATGCAGCCAAAGGGATTGAACACTGACTGTATTTCAGGTACTCTCCTAGGTGCAGAAGGGAAAGAGAGGTGAGTGGAGGTGCCCAGTCCTGAGGAGATCAGATGGGAGGAGGACATCTGATGGACACGGGATGGGAAGGGACCACTACAGCGGGGTTCAAGGGAGCTGAGGGCTAGAAGAGCACAGCTCTCATCCCATCCTGGTGTGGTTGGAGATGTCTTCCTTACCTTCCATCCTTGGGGGCTAGCAAGGTGCAGGAGGAGAGAGAGGAGAGGAATAATGTTGTAGATAAAAGGGAAACAATGAAGCTTTCTGGAAACTGAAACTGTTCGTATGTAGAGGAGACACAGGTCTATACTGGGGTAAGCATCATTCTTTCTGCACCGTTTAGGTAATCCTGGTGGAGCAAAGAGAAAATAAATATTAACAAGCTTTTCTGGATTTTATAGTCTGTTTTGAGTTGCTTTTGTATTAAATGTATAATAGATTTAGGTCAAGGTTCATATTTTTGCCCATAGCCATCAAATTTCTCCAACACCATCCATTTAGAGGTTATCTTTTCTCCTTTGAATTGCTTTCCTGTCTTTGTCAAAAATCAGTTGGGCATATTTGCATGGTTTTACTTCTGGGCTCCCTATTTTATTCCATTGATCTATGCATCTATCTTTGGGCCACACTGTCTTGATTAATTCAGCTATAAAGAGAGCCTTAATATAGAGAAGAATCCCTGTCACTTTAAGGTTCCTTTGAATAATTATTTTGGCTATTCTAGGGCTTTTTCTTTGCATATAAATGTTTAAATAAGCTTGTGTATATATATAAATTACATTTCTGTGATTTTGTTAGCAGTTGCATTAAACTTAATAGATCAGTTTGGGGACAATTGATATTTTTGGTTTGTGGAAATGTCCAATGTATGAACACAATATATCTTTGTTTATTTAGGGCTTCCTTTAAAAAAAAAACAGTATTATGTAAATTTTTGGATACAGATCTGGTCCATGTTTTGATAGTTTTAAACTTAAGTACTTCATTTCCTTTGGAGTGCTTTTAAATAGTATCACAAGTTCAATTTTGGTTTCTGCATGTTAATTGTTAGTATAGAGAAACCCAATTGATATTTTGTATTGAATTGGTATTTCCCAACCTTGCTGAACTCACTTATTAGTCCTGGATGGTTTGTTGTAAATGATTAGGTTTGTTGTATTAGTTGTAAATTCCCTGGAATTTTATGCATAACAGATCATGTTTTATGTAAATAGGGATAGTTGTATATCTTCCTTTCCAATTTGTAGATCTCTTATTTATCTTTCTTATCTTATTGTACTGGCTAAAACTTCCAGAACTCTGTTGAAAAGCCATTGTGAGAGCAGACATTTTTGTTTTGTTCCCAATCTTAGAGTGAAGGTATTCAGTCTTCCACCATTAGGTAGGACATTTGCAATAGGTTTTTTGTAGATGCTCTTTATCAAGTTGAAGAAGTTCCTTCTATGCCTAGTAAGCTGATATTTTAAAAAAATCATCAAGAACTGTTGAATTTTGTTAAATACATTTTCTGCTTCACATAATATGATTATACTCTTTTTCTTCATTAGTTTTATGTTAGATTACACTAATGACTGTCAATTGAACCAGGCTTCCTTGCATCCTTAGAACGAGTCCTATCTATTTATGGTACATTATAGTTCATTCACATTGCTGAATTCAATCAGCTAATATTTTGTTGAGGAATTCTGTAACTAACTTCATGAGATATATTTGTCTAAAGTTTTCTTTTTTCGTACTGCCTATATATGTATAATTTTTTCTAGCAAGAAGATAATGGCCTTATAAAATGAGTTGGGAAATGTTTTTGGCAGATTGTGTAAAATTGCTGTTAATTCTTTATTTGGTAAAGATATCCAGTGTAACCTTATGGGCGTGGAGATTTCTTTCTTGGTTGTAGGTCTGTTCTGGCCTGTTTCTCTTGGAATGAGTTTTGGCAATTTGTGGTTGAGGAAGATTTGTTGCTGAATTTATGAACATAAAGCTGTTCATAGTAATCCCTTGTTATCCTTTTATTGGTTGAAGGATCTGTAGCAGTATCTTTTACTCCACTCCTGATATCGGTAGTTTGTGTCTTTTCTCCTTTTATTTTTGTCAGCCTTGCTAGAGATTAATTGATTTTATTGATATTTTATGTTTATCAAAGAATCAGCTTTTTGTTTCAATGGTTTCTCTATTACTTCTGTTTTTAGTTTTATTAATATCTATTTTTATCTTTATCACATTCTGTGATGCTCTGTGATTCTGTACTTTGTCATCTCTTACTATTATTACTTACTATTACTTACTATTATTACTTACTTACTATCTTACTTACTATTACTTACTTACTATTTAGACCATCTAGTGAGCTTTCATTTTGATTACTATATTTTTCAATTCCATAATTTCCATATGGGTCCTCTTTTTAAATTGTATTTATTTGCTATAATTTTTTACTTTTTAATATGATTGAAGACAATTATGTGTTTAACAATTTTATGATGACTATTTAAAGTTTTGTTGGATGATTCCAGCATATGAATCACCTCAATATTGGGGGTTATCTGATTTTCTTATCTCATTGGAGTTGTATTTTTCCTGTTTCTTCGTATCACTGGTGATTTTTCAATAGCTTAAATAGTTTAGATATTACGTTAGGAGATTTTTGATTCTATTTAAGTGTTCTATTTTGCAGTACTCTATTTGGGTTTAGGGTGTAGGTCCTGGATTATTCTTACGATCTGTAGTTCCAATGACAATTTAGTATTATTTTCAGAGCCCTTTAAATGTTATTGTGGTCAGCTTCATTCTCCTGGTGACACTGAAGCTCTAGAAACCCTGTCAATGCTGCCATTGGGTCTGACGTCAAAGAACACCAGACCTGGGTTGCTTTCTGCCACTGGGTGGAGGGCCCAGTTGGTGGCACAGGGGCCAGCAGATGAGGTCACTGTTGCCCTGGGTATGGGGGATAGGTCTCCACTGGACCCTGCTGGCCCTGGCCCTGGGGGTTTGGGGGCAGCTTAGGGCTCCCTGGCTGGGTTCTTCTAACTCTGCCGCTGACCCTGTGTGATGGTGGTGGCCTTGCTCATGCCACCACCCTGGTGGGCATCAGATTCCTGCTGTGCTGCCCCTTCCCCAACTCTTGGACAGAGAGAGACTCTCCTGGTTTTGTTATTTGCTCGTTTTTCTCTATCAGTTCACGATTCTGGGTTGCAGGCCGCTCCGGTACCCACTTCAGAAAAAAATAAAAGCCCCCGAAAACCTAAAAACAGCATCCAGTAAAGCCCCTGCTCTGTCCTTCCTCAGATCTTGAGGCCTCTGTCAGTCCATCTTCTCCCTACCTTTCAGAGTCCTGATTTGCTGAGGACTTCTCCCTGAGGTACTCACAGTGTTTAAGGAGGGCAGGGAAGGACGAGTCTGTTCCATCTTGTCTCAGCACATAGGCTTTTCGCCTTTAAGTTCAGAACATTCTTCCTTCATCCTGAAGTTCTGTTCTGTTCTGTTTTGTTTTTTGTATCAGAAGTCAAGAAGCTTTTAACACCTTGTAAAGGGTCCCAACTTCAGGGAGGAGAGTGAGTTCTGAATTCTCGTGTCCTCAGTTCTCTGCTGTAGCGTGGAAGGTGGGTGAAAATGAGGCAAGGACAGAAGCCCAGCTCCACTGGCTGGTCCACATTCAAGCTGACTGGAGAAGAAGCCGGAGATGTAGCACAGAGACTCCGGAGCAGAGGCAAGGGGCTTGGGGGAGTCCACCAGAACTCGCATGTCCCCTCTGACACAGGCATGCAGTTCTCTTTGGTAGGAAACTCAGCAATTTTTTCATATTACGTGAGCTAAAAGTATCTGCTTTTCAGAGCCCCCGGGGCAACAGATTAAAAAATAATGATATGAAGTAATAAAACTGAAACCACCATGAAATTGTCATGGCTGGCTGCCAAAAATCAACATGTACCCCTGACTAAAACTTAATCAGTGACAGAGTTATTGGGATTAAAATAAAGCCAATACTTCTGCAGTGAGCCTAACTGGTCAGGATGCCAATAAACTATATTTAGATGACGGCGTCCTTTACCACTTACCTTAAGTAGTCTGACAGCTATAGCAACCGCTAGTTCATTTTCCTGAGACAATTTTTCTTGGCAAGCTTCATCACATTATTTTTATTTTATTTTTATGACCGCACAACTCACCCTAAGACCTGTGGGCTGCTGAGTACCTGATTGATGGGAGCAGTGGTGCCCAGGGCAGCAGGGTTAAATTTCCTCATTAACTTCTCCTTAGGTCAAGACATGGCACTGAGTTTAGGGGTCAGTGCGAGGGCCTTATTGTTAGAAAACAGTAGCTTTTGGCCTGAAATCTACGAGAACTTATCCAAGTATAGTGACTTTCTTAAAAAAAAAGTTATTCCCGAAGTTAGGAAGAGAGGACATCCAGACCCTATTCACCTGCAGGGCTAAGGGGAGGAAAAATAAAGTCCAAGGTCAGAAACCCTGAAGCCACATTTATGAGCAGTTAATGCAAAATTAAATATTGGTTTGCCAGATTTATGAATTGGAAAATGTCATGACTATCGGCTACTCAAAAGAAATGAAAAGGCTAGCTGACCTATTTTAGTCCCAAATCCAAATGAGTAAGATTTCTTGTTCATATTGACATGCTACTGCAGAACGTGTTAACTACCCAGGCTGCTGGATGTCATGGGCTATTCCAAGCAGAGGAATACGCAGCCAGCAGATAGCAAGGGGAACATGCACTTACGTTCCCTCTAAATAAAAATGAAGAGTGAAAACTAAGCGATAAACATGTGGATCAGAGTTTCTCTAGGAATTATTTCTTCATGAGTTTTATTGAACTGAAAGGAAGCATGTAGATACGTTTCATATTCTGACTTTTTTCCTTGTAGTCAGTGTTTGGTTTCCCAAAGTTGCAGGGGTCATCCAATATTTATGAAAATGTCTTTAGTCTCAAATTTGGCAAACCAATATTCACCTTTTATCTTCAAGTTTGAAAATAATTGTTTACTCCCACTTCAAGTGGTCTTTAGAGTTATGTGATGCAGTCTACATGGACCTTTCAGTTCAATAAACATCAACATCCCACGTTTCTCTTTTGAGGCTGTGGCTTTGAGAAAACTAGGGTTTCTGAAAATCTGGACTTCACACAGCACACGATTTCCTCTCCAAAAGTACGAGGACCTTTAAAGCTAGAAAAGGAAAGCAGTCTCAAAATCTGCATTGCGCCTGGTAAGTCAGTGTTCTTCAGCCCACCTAGATAATTGAATAGGTGTCTGCCACTGAACTGCTCCAGTGCTCCAACCTAATTGGGACTCTGTTTATTTCCCCTGTCTATACATTAATTTGGGTGGAACTTGACAAGTTAAAGTGTTACCAGCTGGAAGATTATGCCAGCTCACCACACCAAGACCACAGCCAAACTGAAAAGAACACACATGCATTGGGCAATTTCGTCTGTCGTAAACATGGTCCTGAATCTTTCCAGCGCACCAAAAAGGAGAGATTGAACGAGTTACTGTGAGCTGTTGTAGATGAAAATTGGTTCTCGGGTAACTACAAATATGCAGAAAATAGGGAGAAATCAGAAAGGCAGTTAAATCGAATGGTCCTAAGTGTCCAAAAATCAAAACTGAACTCCACGTACATTCAGAAGCCGTGAAAAACAGAGGCTTAGATCTCTCTCCATCACCTCCTAGGTGTCTCTTCCATTTTTTTTGAAGAGTTTTATCATGAGTAGGTGCTCAACTTTGTCACATCCTTTTTCTTCGTCAATTGATGTTATCATGTCATTTTTCTTCTTTAACCTGTTAATATGGTGAATTACATTGATTGATATTCATACATTGAAACTACTTCCTTGCATCTTTTGATATGTGCTCATGGTATATAATTGTTTTTAATGTATTGCTGAATTCTTTTTGATAATGTTTTTTAAGAGTTGCTTCATTTTATGAGTATTGTAGTTTCCTTCCTTCCTTCCATCTTTGTTTTGGTATCAAGGTAACACCAGCCTCATAAAATGAATTTGGGTCTCTCCTACCTCTTCGAGTTCTTGGAAGACATTGTGTAGAGCTGGTGTTAAAATTCTCCTGTGGTACCATCTTGGTCTGGAGATTTCTCTTTTTGGGAGCTTGTAGATTATGAATTCATTTTCCTTAATAAATGTAGGGTTATTCAAATGATTTATTTCATATTTGGTGAGTTGTGGTAGCTTGTATTGTTTGAGAAATTGGTCCATGTCATCTAAGTTGTCACAACCTGGCGGGGATGTAGGTTATCACTCTGCCCTTGGCCTTCCCTGAGAACACCACACAAGGGAGTTGGAGTGCCTTGTTGCAGCCCAGGAGGTGGAAGTCCAGGCTGCCCCTCAACCTGGCTGGCAGGAGCTGTGTCAGGCTTCGGTTTTCCTGTGGGGTTGGCTGCGATGGAACAGTTATTGTCTAAATGGTTTCGGTTCAGCTAGGCTGCCTCTTTCCTGGTGCTTTGGCCAGAGATATATTAATTTACTTATTTTTAATTAAAAAAAAATTTTTGCACATTTGTGGCATTTCCAGGTGACAACTTGTCCACCAACCATTCTGGGACATAGGAAGCAGCACACAGTTAGATCATATTTTAACTATTGTACTTGTCTGTTCCTACCTGTCTTACTTCATCCCAACTTTCCAGGACAAACTCTTTAATAGCAAACTCAGTCTCACTTACAACCAGGTCCAAAAATATCCAGCTATAGCTACACGTGACGGAAATAGGTCCAGCCTCAAGAACTTGGAAGATTTGAAAACAATCCCGGCTGCTTCTCCGCAAGTTTGATGATGTCAGAAACCCGCTGTGTTTTATCTTGCTGCCTCCCTCCCCTGCTCCCAGCTACAATTATGCCCTTGGGAAGCCAGGTTGCTTATTTGGTTCTTTTCTGCCTGGGTTTTGGGCAGATACTGGGTATTGTCCCTCCTGCCTGGTCCAGGGCATTGGAGTCGGACTGTGTCTGTCTCACCCCTGTTAAGGATGCTCAGCTCACCTCTCTTCATCTGTCTGCCCCTGGTTTCTTACAGCTTCAGCTCCACTGGCCCTGGAGTTGAGCCACCTTCTCTCCCAGCGTGGAGTGTTCCTACCGCTGCTGAGCGCGGGTGCTAATTACCCAGGTGCCTGCTATTAAAGGAACTCCAGTGGAAATTTCTTTTTACTATATCAAATGAAGCAAATCTTTTTCCAGCTTTGCCTGCCATTCCCTATTAAATTCATTTTGTAAGTGTGCATAACATAGTGGGTTCGTAAAGTGTGCTCCCCTGACAATTGTGGCTAAAAGTTGAAGGTGAGGGGCGGCGCCCTGGAGAAGTGTCCTCCTTATTTCCCTTCCTCTCGTGGCTTTTCCTGGTCTGTGGTTCCTGCACGGGTCACACAGGAGAGGCACCCGAGAGGTCGTTTGAGCGACGCCAAGCCCACTCCCTCCCTGACAATTAAATCAGAATCTCTTGGAGGTGGCATCTGGCACAGGACGAAATCCTTTCTATCAACCCATAGCTTAGAAATGGAAACCTATTTCTGCCTTTTGCCGATGAATTAGTAGGATTTCAGATACTCCTGGACTTTGATAGGATTTGGCATTTCAACAACTAAAATACAAAAAACATCTTGATGGTATGTGTCTAAGATTATTGGTACATTATTTGGTCTTATTTAAACTCACCAACAAGACAGTGAAAAAGCAACACTCTTATTCCTATGGGAAACTCAGTTGGGCCCGTGTTCTGCTGAGTCCTGGTGCCTTTGCATTAGGCAACTGGGGGTTTTTGGTCAGGTGAAGTGGTCCATCCTGCAGACACCCCTACTCCTCCTAGACTTTTTATTTTTTTTTTGGCTGCGTTGGGTCTTCGTTGCTGTGCGCGGGTTTTTCTCTAGTTGCTGCGAGCGGGGGTTCCTCTTCTTTGAGGTGTGCAGGCTTCTCACTGCGGTGGCTTCTCTTGTTGCAGAGCACGGGCTCTAGGCGCGGGGGCTTCAGTAGTTGCGGCGCGTGGGCTCAGTAGTTGTGGTTTGCGGGCTGTAGAGCACAGGCTCAGTAGTTGTGGCGCACGGGCTTAGTTGCTCCGTGGCATGTGGGATCTTCCTGGACCAGGTTTCGAACCTGTGTCCCCTGCATTGGCAGGCGGATTCTTAACCACTGCACCACCAGGGAAAACCTCCCCTCCTAGACTTTTTATTTTAAAGAACCAGGTGGGTGGGAGGGTTGTTGTAGAGGGCAGAGAATCAACCCCATAAGACCCCGAGAGCAGAGAGGTCGCTGCTTCCCACAAATGTGAACCCTGGATCTTCCCACTTTGGTACCTGAGAGGACATGCTAGGGCTGAATTTTGCACAGAGGAAATTGGCACCATTAGCAGAGATTTCTGTCTTCCATATACCACAGAGAGGCCTGGAATTCAGTGACTCATCCTAGAAAACCTGGAGGTCCTTCATCATTCCTTGCAAGGACTGAGCCTCTGGAATTGGATTCCTGGTGAATGGCTGGGCTTCTACTGGGTCTTGCTGAATAGAGGCTCAGAGTCAAAGTTCTTGTGACTTCTACAAATAAAGAACAATTCCCTTATCACCTTAACATCACACACCTCATACCTCTTAGTCTAAGGCCTGTGTGACCAGGGAAGCATGGGGTGAACTGGGGTGCTGACCTGCACCCTCACCTAGACACTCGCCCCTTGTTTTCCTCATCTCTTCAGGTGCCCTGGGCAGGACAGGGGCTCCCCTGTGTTGCTGCTAAGAAACCTGACCTGTCACTTCCCATCAGGCAGATACGCACCTGAGGTTCCTGGGTCTCCAGCAGGTGAGATCTGAACGGTGCTCTCCCGACGTGAGTTGGCTCGGAGTAAAGGATGACACTGCTCTGGATGTGTCTATAGCCTCCTTCTCTTCCTGAGCCCTAGACTGATTCCATGAGCCGCCAGCAGTCCCCCACTGACATTTAGCAGGGAAGGTTGAAGGTTAAAAGCATCAACTGCTAGAGGCAGTCCTGACATTTTACTAATGGTGGTGATTTGTTTCTTATGCATAATCTGTAGGGTCTCTTGATATCAGGTTTGGTATTTATATTTTAATGAAAAGATTTAAGATGTGAAAGTGTTAAATTGGTCCGAAGGTCCTTTCGATCTGTTAGAGCCCGCCCCGCTTTGGGCCACTGTGATGGAGCCTGGGAGGCAGGGCCCCCAAGCTGGGCTGAGATACAGGAGCAGTGCCTTTACTTACATCATTGGTGGGCGGGTGGGAGGTGAAAGGAGGCTCTCAGATGTCTTCCAGAAAGAAGCTTATTGTTTTTCCACCACTTCCTGTGTTTTTTTGTTTTAGTTTTAGTTTTTTTTTTTTTGTGGTACGCGGGCCTCTCACTGCTGTGGCCTCTCCCGTTGCGGTTCACAGGCTCCGGACGCGCAGGCTCAGCAGCCATGGCCCACGGGCCCAGCCGCTCCGCGGCATGTGGGATCTTCCCGGACCGGGGCACGAACCCGCGTCCCCTGCATCGGCAGGCGGACTCCCAACCACTGCGCCACCAGGGAAGCCCCTTGTGGTTTTAATTAAAACCCAAAACCTTTTGTTCATCTATTTAAACAAAAAAAAACAAAATAAAAATAAAAAGAGAAAGAAAATTTGGGCTCCTGATTTTGATGGGGCCGTACCTTCTCCTAGGCTGCCCGTCATTCATGCTCGCTTTGGGGTCGGTTGGGATAAATGAAAATGCACACGCGCGCGCGCACACACACACACACACACACACACACACACGCTCAGGATGAAAAAAACAACAAAACCAAGTGCATGATGACTGAGCCCCTATTTGGGTTCCTGTTTCTGTCGGTGGCAACACAGTTGCTGCCGAGCATGACAGCCAACGCGTGCGCTTGACACCTGCTGTAAACCCCCGTCTACCTTTACCGCTGTTTCTGTAAACACATGTGAATAGCAGTTCTCTGGTGCCTTAAGCTGAGCAACAGTTGCTTTTCTTGGAGGCCGGCCAGCTGCTAATGGAAGTTCACTCCCGGTGCACAGTTGCGCTTTTTGTGCCCTCAGCCTGGCCCATGGCTCTGTCCTGTTACGCACTCTCCCATGGGCATCCGTAGGGGTTAATGACTTTTCCTTATGAGAAACTGGAAGATTTTCATTGAGAAGGTGGACAAAAATAGCGAATATTGCAATAAGCCGAGGATTCTTCATCATTCATTTATTCACGTAGTAGTTATTGAGTACCTCCTGTGTGTAAAGCAATTCTATGGTCTTGGGACACATTATAGGACGGCTCACACCCTGGCCCGAGCTTGTGTTCCAGGGGATGGGCGGGCATAGTGCAATGAGCAGTTAGCATGGTAAGGCGATGCTGGGCCACGGACGTAAAGTGCTGCGGAAACAAGCAAGTGGACAGTAAGATTGGAGAGGCCCACAGCTGGAAGCTGAAGTATTTCAATACTGTCCAGGTTGTTGGGATAATTTTCCACTTCCTGCCACGTCCAGGAAGAGTCACTTTTGTCCAGTTCCCTTGCAAGCCTGGGATGAGCATCATGGCAGGTGAGGCAAGTCTGTTTGTTCCATCTGGTTAACATGGTTGTTGATTTTCCCTATTCTTCATTCCTCCAACTTTATAGAATCAAATGCTGCTCCCAAAGAAGGCTAATTTAAAGAGCAAATCCACCTGAAAAAGTAAAAATCAATTCCCCTGTTCACACAGGGAAGCCTAGGGAATCAACCCTTACGGATCTTGGACATTGCTGTACTGGTTTTTGAAATGTGTTCTAATGGGCAAAGATCCATGGTTTTCTCTCAGGAATGAATTAATATAAGGTCTAAGTAGCTAGAAGTTTACAGACTGTTTCTGTACTGGAAACAGGGCAGAAGTCACCGGGAGAGCCTCTGTCCTGATACGTACCACGCAGCCCAATGCGCTGTCTGCTCCTTCTTTCCTAAGAAGCACCGAGAAGGACAGGAAGAACAGCCAGTGACGACGCCTCCTGATGCCAAAAGCCAACCCAAGGAATACGCTGTAACCGTTCAGAATGGGTTACGTAGATTTAATTCATTCTTGAAAACTTCTGAGGGGAAGAGCCTGGGAAGTGCTTAGTTTTCTCCTACTGCCTTGTTCAGTATGCCGACTTGTTTGCCTTAATTGCCTATTTCCTCGCAAGAAACTGCTGTACAAGCTGTTCTTTATTAAACTTTATATATGTATATATTTTCCTTTTTATGGTCCTAACTCAGGACTTACCACTTGACCCTTGACTTTAAGGTCAGTCTTCTCAGAGACCTAGTCACCTTTAACCTCTATGTCCACTTTGCATATCATTGCAAGATAATCCATTGACCTTAAAAATTCAATACTTTCACTATATTGTTTGCCTTCTTGCATGGGGTTCTCTCCTATCAGTTCTTATGAAAGACTTGTAAAGTTTTTCAAATTGATTCACTAATATGTCCCTTGAAAACACATAACAAACTAAATATGTACATAAGCCACATGAAGAAGTTGTCTAGCTTACGCGGTGAGCTGGAGGTGAGTGGCGGGGGATTCTGTAACATCCACATTTCAAAAAGGGTGATTCGGGATATTTTGAGGAGAGTATGACTGCAATTGTGTGTGTGTGTGTGTTCTGAAAATTTTATCATACTCATTTCGAAATAAATATTTATTAGTTGATAAAACTACTCTGAAGGGACTATTTCTGAAAAGGAGATTATCAAAGGACAGTTTTTGAGTTTGTTTCCCATACTGTTCAGATAAGAAGGGATCCTGACCAGGGCCCTTTTAGAATTTGGTCCCTTTGACAAGTGCACTCCCAAAGCGTACATAGATACATTGGGTCTCTTTTCTTTCTATTTCTCTATCTTTATTGATCATTAATACACATATCAAAAAGATATAATGAAAGGAAATATACCATGCAGTTGCGGTACGCGGGCCTTTCACTGCTGTGGCCTCTCCCATTGCAGAGCACGGGCTCCGGATGCGCAGGCTCAGGGCCTGTGGCTCATGGGCCCAGCCGCTCCACGGCACGTGGGATCTTCCCGGACCGGGGCACGAACCCGTGTCCCCAGCATCAGCAGGCGGACGCTCAACCACTGCGCCACCAGGGAAGCCCTACCATGCAGTTTTTAGTGCCTACTTCTTCATTGTGAGTTTCAAGTCACTTAAATGTTATTTCAAGTAATTTAAATGTTAATTTTTAAGTAACTGTGTTTCATAGTTTGAATTTTATTTGTTTTATAATTATTCAAATATATTAGTTTAAAGAAAAACACTCATTTAACAAATGTATCTTGACATATTTGAAACAAAAAAGTTTGTTTCAAGCACTATATTGCCTGCTAAGGATACAAAGACTAATATGACATGATAGCTGTTTTACCAACTGCATTATCTAGTAGAGAAAACACAGATGCAAATAAAGAGATACAAGAGACTTATAAATTTATAAATAGACACACAAAGAGGGTATGGTAACCATCGTATCTGCATGATCACTGAGCATAAAATAATCTGATATTCCATGCATGAAAATAATGCACTGATTTGTTCATTAACAATATAGTGACTTGTTATCTAAAGATACAAATATGTAAATGAACATCTTAAATTTTAAAAATATGAGTGCCTTTACAGAAGAATTCCACTTCTAGGAATTCATCTTAAGGACATAATCAGAGATATTAAATATATATATATATATATATATATTATATATACCACATATACATACATATACATATACATAAACACATAGTGAATCAAAACTCTATTTAAGACAAATAAAAACTCTGAATCACCTAAAAGTCTAATTAAGTGGAATTTTTTTTAAACTATAATTATGATGAACGATTATGTAGCCATAAAGAATCATTTGTAGAGAACTTTTGACTGGCCTGTGAAAATGATCCCAATATATTGTATGTCTTAAAAAGATTGTAAAATACTATTTATTGGTATTTTAAAAGAAATATTGTTTTTCTATTACCTAAGAGTGAATTACTCAAATTTACAAGTAAAATCATTTGATCATGTTAATTGATGCACAAAAAGCTTTAGACAAAATTCCACATCCATTTGTGATTAAAAATTCTCAGAAAAATAAGAATAGAGGAAGATCTTCATCAATTTGGTAGAGACATCTACAAAATGTCTAAGCTAACATTACACGTATGTTAAGAGATTTACTGCTTTGCCCTACAACTGGGAAAAGGTCGGGAATGTCCACTCTTACTACTGCTATTCCACATGGTGCTAGAAGTTCTATCCATGGAGGTGATAAAAGGCATTCTTATCAGAAAGAAATCAAGATAACTGCCCCTATTTGTAGGTTTCATAATTGTCTATTTAGAAAATTCCAAAGATCTAAAATAACTCTTAGAAGTAATAAGTGAGTTTTGCAAAGTTGCAAGATACAAGGTAAACATACAAAAATCAATTGTATATATATAGCAATGAACATGTGGACATCAAAATTAAAAATAAAATAGCATTCACATCAGTCAAAAAATGAGAACTATTTAGGTGTAAATTCAACAAAAGCAAGTGCAGGATTTGTAGGCCCCAAACTTAAAAAAAACCCCACATAAATAAATGGAGAAACTTACTGTGTTCATGGGTTGGAAGATGCAAGGTAGCAAATATGTCAATACCTTTCAAACTGATACACAAGTTTAATAGAATTCTTACCGAAATTCCAGCAAGAACTTTTGTAGATATAGACAAGATTATTCTAGAATTTACAGGGAAAGGCAGAAGAACTAGAGAAGCTGAAATAATTTTGAAGAAAAAAAAAGAATAAGGCAAGAGAGTTTCTATACCCAATTTCCTAATTTCAAGACTTACGATATAGTCACAAAATCAAGACTGGGGTGTATCTGCAAAGAAATAGGCACATAAATGTCAACTGAACATAATAGAGGACAAAGAAATAGAAGCTCACAAATATGCCGACTGATGTCTGACAAAGACACACAAGAAACTCAATGGAGGCAAGGTGGGCTGTTTAACAAATGGTACTGGAGCAGCTGGACCACAGGCAACACTAAATCCCAGCCGAAGTCCTGCACCTCATGCAACAATGAACGCAGAATGAATAATGTCCTTAAATGTAAAACGTAATACGATAAAACTTTTAGAATAAAAGAGGCAAAATGTCTTCAGGATCTAGGGCTAAGCAACAAATTCTTAGACTTGACACCAACGTACGGTCCATAAGAGAAAAAAAAATGATAAATTGGACTTCATAAAAATTTTTAAAATTTTTGCTCGGCAGAAGAAAATTTACCTTTAAAAATCTACATTAAAAAATCTAACAAAACACATATCCATTAATACAGGAGGCTGACAATGTACTAAGGAATGGGTACATTCATTTGCTACTGGAGAGAATTTTAATCGTTACTCTGTAACCATTCTTAAGGGGAATTTGGTTATATATATATATATCAGTGCCTTAAAAATATTTATTGTACAGAACAGTGACCTACTTAAACTGGCTGAAGTAAATGGGGTTTGTTGCAAAGGAAGGCTAATATGATTGAAGTGATGGTTTTAATCGTAACAGCAACTAATCTTTACTGAATACTTATTAGGTACATAGCCTACTACTGCCTTCAGCATTAACTCATTGACTCCTAATTTTAAAAAATGATCAGACAGTTACTATACCTATTTAGATTTTACAGATTAGAATACAAAGTCACTTACTCATATTCACACAGCTACTAAATCTTTCATGTATCCAGGAGTAATAATAGGACACTGTATTTCATTGAACTCTTCTATTTGAACTTTTGATCCCATAAGTCCTGATTCCTCTGGAAGATAAATAATCATCTTCTGATTTGCTGTTTCTTCAGTTAACACTTCTCTCTAATTCCGGGATGGTCAGTTTCTTCTAAGGCTACAGACATGTTGGAATTTCCCTTATCAGAGCCTGTTGCTGTATCTCACAATCACATCATTTAAATATGTCTGTAATAAAACTCAACCTAGTTTACCCCAAATCAGCTCCACCTCTTGATTTATTGATTAATACAGTTGCCTTTTTCTTCTGGGCTTACAAATGGAAAGGTATTTTTGATTTTCCCCTTACTTTTTCACCCACATCGAGTCAGTCACCATATTCACCGATTTCTTCTTTTATTGTCTTTCCACCTCTTCTCTTTTCCGTTTCTAATCTGATGGAATCAACATGGGCTCTTGCCGGTTCACATGGCCACCAAGCTGGTACCCGACTTCTATACCTTCTCACCTTTTATTGATGAACACAAAACTTCCAAATGCATTTAACTAAAATTCTACTCTTACAGTTCAAATGACTGCCAAAATAGTGGGGAAAATGTGCAAACTCATACTCTTTACCTGGCTTTACCAAGTCATTTGATCTCAAATTTTTCTTCCAATACTTTTCTTTCTAAAAGTGTCAATGGAGTCAAATGCGATTTTTCTGACGTCACTGAATGCATCCCCATCTCTATTGCTTTGACTCACAATCATTAGAAATACCACTAACCATTTAGCGCTCAGCGTTTGTCAGGAGCTGTAGATACAGAGATGAACAGAATAGACAAGATTACTAGGTTTATGGAGTTTACACTTCAGTAAGACCACACAGACTTTAAAAATGACAATTCAAATAAATAATTGCTATGAAGAAAAAGTGGTAGTCCAGAAAGCTCTCTTCTGGCAAATATATAAAGGTAGCATTGAAATATGAGTGACTGTCCCCTAAGTAAAAGTCACATCAACGATCATAAGATGAGCTTAGAGAACACTGAAAGCGCATCTGTATACCTTGATCTTGGTGAGCAAGGGTGGGTTTGGGTAGACAGTGCAAGATGAGCAGGGAGAATAAGGCTCTTTAGGGCTAAGGGTTTTCAGTTTTGTCTTAAGTGCAAGGGAAATCCAGGGAATGTAACAAGGTTTACTTTACCATGTGTATTGGGACTAGCCTGGAGGGAGATGGTCATGGAGTGGGGATTACATCTGGGAGATTTTTGCACTAGTCCAGATGAGATATGGGGTTACAATCTAATGGGAAATACAATCTAATGGGTAATTACAGTTGTCAAGATGGTATAGGAATGAGTATAGGATCCCACAAAGAACGGATATCGGGTTGATCTAAATTACACTGGAGATTAAGAAACAGCTTTCCTACAGAAGTGATGTTTAATCTGAGACCTAAATAATGAGCCAAAATTAGCAAAGAAAAGATAGAACCACCATAAGGATATAAGACTGAACAGGTTCCGGCTCTTTTAAAGCACTGAATAAAGCCCTGTGTGGCTGAAATGTGTAAAACAAATAGGAGAAAGGTAGGCTTGAGGTAGTAAAGGTACATGAATTAGATAACAGCAAGTCTTTTTGACATGTCAAGGCATTTGGGTATTATCCTGGGGGCAAAAGGCAGCTACTGGATGGTTTTAGGCAGGTCGTGGTGTAGTATCTGAGCTTGAAAGACCACTCTGGCTGCTGCTCGCAGGCTTAATTGTAGAGAATCAGGAGGAGATGGAAGGAAGACATCAAGAAGGGCACTGCTGTAGCCTGAGTGCAGATGATGCCTCGGACTAGTCATTGGGAGCTGGAGTGGGGCTCAGTGGTCAGAATTCAGAGGCAGACAGGTGGCAGAATCAACACGATTTGGGGACTGACGGGGCTAGATAGTCAGGGGAGGGTTCCTTTAAGAGTAACTTCAAAAAGCCTGACTCTGTGATGGTGTGAGTTATTAAAATGGGAAAGGCTCAGAGCAGACACGTCTTACAGAAAAGGAGAGTAAATTTCTCACGTTAATTTTTAACTTTTTAAAAATAACACAAGTAAACAGTTTAATGGAGAAGAACTCAACACCAAGTCCAGAAATAGAATATCTGGCGTCTTTGAACGCCTCTGTGTCCTGTTTCTTCTCTTTGCTACCCCCTGAGAAAACCATCATCTGGGATTTCTTGTTAGAATATTTTTTAATATCTTCATGGTTTTTCTACAAAAGATTGCTTTTTTTTTTTAACCTTTATGTAAATAACATCATAACATAGGTCTTTCTCCTCCTATGGCCTTCTTTTTTTTTGCTCAGTATTACCCTTTTGGAATTCATCTGTGGGAACATATGTAAACAATCATTTTCACTGTGTACAGTGTGTTCGGCGTTGCATTCTAGGAATTTACGATTGACTTATCTGTTGTGCAGCTGGGCATTTGCAATGTTTACAGATTTCTACTCTCTCAAAGAATGCTGCTTTGAGCATGTTTCCTGGTTGACAGGTGCCAAAGCTTCTCTAAAGTATAAACTTTTAAAAGGGGAATGACTGGGTCATAGGGCAGGCCTAACTTCAAATTTGGTGGAAAATAAGCATCTCCCAAACATTTGTGCATAATTTACACTGAGATCAGCAATATGTGCTTTCCACTGAATCGTGTGGATACTCGATATTTTCTGATGCATAATTTTGGGGAGAAGTGAAATGTAATTTTACATTTTTTCCATTTCCTGATTTGTAGAAGAAATCAGGGCTTCCCTGGTGGTGCAGTGGTTGAGGGTCCACCTGCCGATGCAGGGGACACGGGTTCGTGCCCTGGTCCGGGAGGATCCCACATGCCGCGGAGCAGCTGGGCCCATGAGCCATGGGCGCTAAGCCTGCGCGTCCAGAGTCTGTGCTCCGCAACGGGAGAGGCCAGAGCAGTGAGAGGGCTGCGTACTGAAAAAAAAAAAAGTAAAAGAGCCCTTTTTATATGCTTAATGGGCATTTGTGTTTATTATTATGTGAATTTTCTATTTGAATTTTTGTCCATTTTTCAACTGAAAAATTTTAAGTTTTCTTATTGATATACAGAAGTTCTGTATATGTTCTGGAATCACATCCTTTGTCTATTCTATATACAACATACAACATATCTTTCTGTAGTTTGGGTCTTGTTTTTTCTCATTCACTTTATAGTGTCTTTTGCTGATTGGGTGGGTTCTTCATTTTATGTAGGCAAATTTCTCATTTTTTTTCTTTTATGATTTGCATTTGAGTTGTCTTGATTCAAGAACTCCTCCCCCCAAATTGATCTCAAATATTTTATCTCAAAGGTTTAGAGTTTGTCTTTCACATTTGAATACTTAATCCATGTGGAAATTATATTTGCTTAAGGTGTGAAGTAGTAATCTAATTTCAGTTTTCTTCTATATGGCTAACCAATTTCCTCATCACATTGTATGTACTACCTATCTTTTTCCTGATAGTACACAATGCCGTGTCTTTTTTTAATGAATATTATGAATATCTTTATTCCTTTATTAATACATATAAATTTTAGAATTGGCTTGTCAAGTTTCAATCTCTAAAAGTTGAAATATTTATCTGAATGGCATTGATTCTATAAGTAAATCTGAGAAACACTGAGTTCTTTACAATGACAATTTTTTCTGTGGTAGGCCTCTTCATTTACTTGTCTTTTAAATGCTTCTCAATTAAATTCTACAGGTTGCTATATCAGAGTATTGTAAGTTTTTAATTATATTTATTCTTATGTATTTTATTTTGTAGCCATTGTGTGTAGTTATTATATTTTCTATTTGCTTCTGTAATATGAAAATGCAATTGACAGTTCCCTATTAGTGTTATTCTACCATCATTGTTAAGCTGTTTCATTTATTTTAATGACTAATCCATAGAATATTTTGGTTTTATTATAGAAGAGGATGGAAATTTAATTATTTTTCAATATTATAATTTTACTTATTTTCTTCTCTTATTGCATTGGAAAGAACCCCTGTAAATATTGAATCAAAGTCTTAATAGTTGTCTTCATTGTTTTATTTTTGATTCTAGAGAGAATGATTTTAGCAATGCTTTTTCACAATTATAAATGTTTTATTAGTTTATGAAATTTTTCTTATATTTCTAGTTTGCTAATTTTTTAAAAAAACATGAATGGATGTGAGTTTCATCAATATTTTGTTCTGTATTTTGGAGATTCTCATTATAGAGATTATTTTTGTCCTTATCTACTACAGTCCATTGATTTAGTGAATGACATTAATGTATTTGCTCTTATTGAACGAACCTGGCATTCATGAAATAAACTCAACCTTATCATTATGATCTTTTTAATATATTGCCAGACTAGATTTTCCAATATATTTCTTAGAATTTTTGTCTCTTTTCTTGAGAAAGAGTTGGCTATTTTTCAAGTGGGTCACTTATCTTTTATTCTTGTTCTTGATTTGTCTCTATTTGATATTGATCACACAGTTAGTTTTAACATCATAAAAATGAGTTTGGAAATATCTTATTTCCTATTCCTTGAAAGATTTTGTGTGAGCTTGGGATTATCTCTGATAGAACTAACTTGTAAAACTGTTTCATCCCGAGGTCTTCTTAAAGGAAAGAATTTAAACTACTGATTCAATTTCTTTTATCTTTATAAGACCACCCATGCATTTTATTTTCTCCTGAGGCACTTTTGGCAAGTTATATATCTTGAAGAGACTTCTCCATCTCATTAATGACATGAGTTATTGTATTATTAAATTCTGTACTTTATAATTTCATTTATGTTTCCTTTAGGTTTATTCAGAAATTCCTTTTATAACATCTTACATTGAACACAAGTTTTGTTAAGTGATATTTTTCTTACAATTCATTTCTAAGTATTTCCTATTAACCACCCTAATTTCACTCTAATTTGTATTTTGACCACAATTCATTTCAGCGCTTGTGTGTGCCAGCGCTTGATCTCACTTTCTTCTCTGTATCTGCACTTTTGTATTATTTCTGGCCTCTGAAGATTTCCCGTTTTAGTCATTCCCTTACTTTCTTTTTAGTTTTGCATGTAGTTCTTAAGTTTTCTTAGACATTTGCTCACTGTATTGCTAAGAAATCTAGGATTGTTCTACACAATCAACCATAATTTTGGCAAAGAAAGTTGTGTATTTTCATTTTTAATGTCTTGTGAGAAATGTAAAAAGAGGTGTCACATAGACAGTAAAATATAGAAATCCGGAGTGCTACAAAGAGATCTGAATGGTGGACGTAAATGTTGATGTCCTAAGCTTTACGTAGTAAGGAGCCATGAGATGAACGGTTTAGTCTGAGGATGGAATGCAGAGTAAGTATAGAAGTTGCCCAGGAATATCAAACTATAATGACAAGTGTGGTGGCAGAGCTGGCAGGTGAGCCTGCTAGGAAGTGGCTGATAGAGAGGGTGTGGGGTCATGGAATTTAAGATAAGGTGATCTTCCCAGAATAAAGGACTAGCTAACTGTTTTGAGATGGTAAGAGCTCAGTCCATTGGAATCAGCAACAGGGACATCCTGGTGGAGTAAGGACATCAATGTGTGTAGCACTTGGGCAAAAGCTACATAGCAGTAGATTAAGTAGTGAATGATAGGTGACTAACTGTAGGCAATAAGTATTAAACCACTTTTGAGAAGTTTATTGTGGACTGAAGTGAGAAATTGAATGGGGTGTGTAGAGAATAATTAGGTTTTTAGAGAGGTTTTATGACGGATTTATTTTTAAAAGAGCTCATAAAAAGCTTTCAAGATGGTCTAAAAGTTCAGAAGAGTGAGAATCTAGTTAGAACCACAAGGTTCTTCAGACCTTCGGGGGTGGGACTCAAGGCAGAAGTGACAAAAAGATACACCTTAGATTAAGTGAGCACCCTCCTGTTTAATATATTGTGGGAGGAAGTAAAAGGGAGGCATTCAGACGCTGGACTGTCACACGTTGTGGGAGAGGGTAAGGTTGTTAGTTTGAGTCTCATGGCTAATCTCTTCAATTACAAGTGAAATCATTTTCTAAAGCTGATGAAAGAATCTAGATGATGACAATCGATGCTCTCAATTGATGAGAATTTGTAGCTGTGAAGTGGGCAAGCCACGGGGTCAGCTGATTATAAAGCCACACATTTATAGTGGTATCAACAAACTGGGTTTAATCATCACCTATGATATCACTCAGCCACCAACGTGCAGACACAGAGAAGGTATACTGTTAAATTATTCTAGGAGTTGGCACTTGTCCTAAGAAAATCTAACTAAGGGACAAATAGGCAAAAGAGTTTAGGGAATTGGCAGGAACATAATCAGAATGACAAGGCAGGCATCTCAGCTTAGGGAGAGTGAAGAGGGCATGGGCTGTTGAATGGGAGCAGGAGAATGCAAACCAGAAACCTGATGTGGTGAAAAAACAGAAGCCAGCTGGAAGTTGTTCTAATTGTCCAAAGACTTCTTGCAAACAAGGTTTGTGGTGACACTTACACATCTATTGGACCACCGTGCTAAGAGGATGTCCTAAAGCCTCCCAGCCAACTCCTGCTGAGAGAACAGCCCCAGAAGCCAGTCCTGAATCCCTTGACCTGGCTTCCTCTGTTGGCTGGAACAGAGCACCAGCCCCAAGAGCCCCTGGGTTCACAGGAGGTGAGAAGCTGGCCCAGAACAAAGGGTCTGCCCAATGGGGGCCATTGTGCCTGGTCAACCAAATTGTCTTTGACTTTAAGGGTTTGGATGTGGGATACAGACAAAGAGTAAGATGCCCACAGTGGGATGGCAAGGCCGGGCCGTCAGGAACAAGCAGAAAGTGTGGGTAAGCAGCAGGGGTGTGAGTTGTGTGGGTGGTGGAGTCCCCCGAAATAGAAGCCAGGATGCAGCAGAGGTGCCCAGGGTTGGGAACCACTCTCTCCTGCAGTCCTGCATCATCTTGCCCCAACCTGTGGTTTAATTGTGTCCCAGCAACATTGGACTCACTGCCAAAATTCCCATTTTTCGTCCTTCCATGAGAATTCATGAAAGACACCATATTCTTTCATTTGAGGTTATTTGCGTGGACTTGTGTTCTTCACGCTAAGAGTAAAACTAAAGGAGTGTTTCTTGTGCTGTGCCCATTGGCACAGGACAGACACTAACTTTTATGGAGATGCCAGCTCTCTGCAACTGGGCCCAGGTCCCAGCTGGGGAGACCTGTGTTGGGTGCTTGTTGGAACCTTAGTGCCCTATTCATGGTAGGACCAGTAGGTGCTCAACGTCTTATGGACCCACGGATGGCATGTCTCATACCACGTGTGCACAGCAGTTTGGCACTGCGGTGTTTTGTCATTTGGCGGGGCTGGGGAGGGGGTCCTTGTAAAGTGTTGTCTTTTGCTCATGGAATGATGTCTGCCTTCAATGACCCCGTCCTGCAGCCACTGCCCCCATACTTCCACATCTTCCCTCAAAAGCGGTGCCTCGGGAGAATGATTTGACTTTTCTTAAATTTTCAGGAATTGTCAACTCATTAGCTGTCCAGACATCGCATGGATGTAAACTATCTCAGCATGACATTGAGGGCACTAAAGATTGGTTATGGTCTTAAAATGACCTAGTGGTGTATTGATTTCCTGTGGACCATACATATGAAAGCATCTCTTGCTGTGTTTGGTGTAACTAGTTATGCGATTCTGGATAGAAGAAAAGTAATACATCTTTTGCCCTCCAACAGAGAAATCTCCTTTCTGATCTGTAGTGCCAAGTGGTGGTTCTCTAGTGCCTGGAACCTATCTTTAGGAATCAGTGACACCTACCTGCTGTTGACTGAAGGCCAAGAAACAGGTATCGGGAATACCCCAGAGCTCTGCTGACCACACAGATACTCCAAAGAGGAGGTAAAGAGCTACCAGCCTTTGATTTTTGTATTTCTTACTTGGTTGAAATGGTGTAGGCGGTTTGCCCTTTCATTTTATTCCCAGGCAGTCTTTCCTGGCCCCTGGAGAGAGGAGCATTACCTAATCACAAAGCAAACCAGAATCCAAGCGGTCCACATGCTTGTCCTTAGAAATGCTGACCCACCCTCAGGCAGCTCACCCTCCACTTCTGGAGCCCTGGAGGTAATGTGATGTGAGGGCCTAGGGCAGTGGGTGTGATGGTCAGCATGGGCTGGACCAGTCCTCACTCTGCCCTGTGAGCTTCATCACCCTCTCCCTGGGAGGGTGGCCAGCCCGGGGGTCAAGGTCAAGGAGGAGGTCAGGGGAGCTGTGTGCCGTTCATCGCACCGCCTTTCAATCTGCTCGGCCCTGGATAGAGATCTTCAGCTCTCAGCCCCACCGGTCTCTTCACCACACAATCAACTGACAAGCACAAGTAATTTCCCGCTGTGATCCCTTCTGCGATATCCTGAAAAGAGACGAAAATAAAAAGAGGGGGGAAAAAAACCTGTCACAAACAACAAATATCCCTTAAGTGCACTGCCTGGAAAGAGAGTGGAAATTTTAGTTAACACATGTTAAGTGCTTTCAGTTACCGTTCCCTTCCACTTAGAAACTATTTATTTATTCTGTCTCATTCTCTGAAGCGTTCTCTCTCCCCAATTGCACACGTGTGACCTATCACATCTTTTCTGCTTTACTTTTATTGCACAGGACCAAAAATGAGCGGGGGTTTTCCGTCTTTATTCAACTCAGAAATCTCCAGCCATTTAATAGTGACTGACAAATTAATGAATAAAACTAGATAAACGAGTAAGAGACCATTCTCTGGAATAGAATTTTGTGCTTTGTACCGTGCTTTGGGCCACCTGTTTGTTTCCCATTAAACAAGTTGTGCACTCTGTGAGGATTCTGAGAATATGTCATCGGAAGAAACAATAGCTACAGAATATTGAGCACAGTTCCCTGTGCTATACAGTAGGTCCTTGCTGGTTACCTATTTCAAATATAGCAGTGTGTACATGTCATTCCCAAACTCCCTAACTATTCGCCCCCCCTCCCTTCCCCCCGGGTAACCATAAATTGGTTCTCTAAGTCTGTGAGTCTGTTTCTGTTTTGTAAATAAGTTCATTTGTATCATCTTTTTTTAGATTCTGTATATAAGCGATATCATATTTTTCTGTCTGAGAATAGATACATGTATATGTATAACTGAATCACTTTGCTGTACACCTGGAACTATCACAACATTGTTAATCACTCCAATATAAAATAGAAAGTTAAAATAAAAAGAAACAATAGCTTATACCGTTTTCCTCCCGCTTGTTGTTGGCCGTTGGCATTTGATGGGGAAGAGGCCACCTCACTATGTAAACTCTGGCTCTGTTTAGGAAGGATGAAGAAGACAAGAAAAACTCTTTATTTTGCCTCTGATCCTCCCTAACCTGAGATAATTATCTAAGACGGCCCATTCAAGAGAATTTCAATCCAAGTAGTAACACAGAGTTTCTACCGGGGCTTCTTGGGAAAAGCTTACAGGACCAACTCAATATTCTGCAGGAGCCCAGTGATTAGGCCACTTATCCCTACTTTAGTGACAATTAAACAGTGTGAGAGAGTTGAGGAAATTGCTGGAGATCACACTAATTTTCAATTCTACTGTATCTGCTGTAGATCTCTAATTCCTGTCCGATTCCATCAAGTTCCAACTCTCCTATATTGTCGGTGCCCTTGGGAAGTCAATCCCCAGCCAGAAGGACTGGTTATTTCAAGGCTATTTCCCATGTATCAAGAGACAATTGACCTTCCTGCTCCCAGCTACCACCACCAAAGAATAAAGAAATAAGAAGGTGAAGGAATGCAACTCTGGTGGGGGAATTTTATGCCATGAGTGTGACATATGAGGAAGAGCCTGTAACCTGAACCTTTTCAATAATTTACAAAAAACATTCAGTCGGTTATCTTTCTAAGACTGTGGGTTTCTGCTAGTTCTTTGCCTTGTTTGTTGTGGACCATCTACGTATGTTTTTGTAAGCCTCTGTACTCATGTTTTACCTGCAGACACACACATCAACAACAGCCTTGCATCATTAAGCTAGATGGGGCATCCTAGGGAAAAGAAATAGCAACAATCGCACTGATTCAAGCCAAGGAAATTAGAGGAAAGGAGAAGGACCATTAAAAATGCACCAGAGGGGCTTCCCTGGTGGCGCAGTGGTTGAGAATCTGCCTGCTAATGCAGGGACACGGGTTCGAGCCCTGGTCTGGGAGGATCCCACATGACACGGTGCAACTAGGCCCATGAGCCACAACAACTGAGCCTGCGCGTCTGGAGCCCGTGCTCCGCAACAAGAGAGGCCGCGATAATGAGAGGCCCGCGCACCGTGATGAAGAGTGGCCCCCGCTCGCCACAACTAGAGAAAGCCCACGCACAGAAACGAAGACCCAACACAGCAAAAATAAATAAATTAATTACTAAACTCCTACCCCCAACATCTAAAAAAAAAAATGCACCAGAATTTAAAAGGATTAAACAACAAATCAATGCCAACACTAACATATCAGATAATCTGAATTAACGTGGAAGAAAATTAAAACTTTATAAAAATATCATTGGATTAATGTTGATAACTCCCAGGATCTAGAAGAAAAAAATTATCAAAGAAAGCTCAGATGGAGGTGCTTGAAGGATTGGAGACAGTTTGTCACTTTAACATGATGACGTTTTACTTTTATAGACCACAAGATCTCTTATTGTGTTTTATAGCACAATAAAAAACCATGAAAGTAAGAAGAATAATACTATTTAAGAATATATACATCTCTCAGGGAACCAGGTCATTATTATGTGCCAGTTTTGTAATCAAACACAACAGGTCTTATTTTTTATCTGATTAAGCACCTGTTCAGCAAGGCACACACCCATGCCCCAGGAACCAGTGCAGTGTGTATGATGGAGCACAGAGCGTGTGGACCCGTGCTTGGAACACAACTCGAATATAATTATATCAAGTAAGAGCTGGTGTCAGAATTCTACTTTCGGTTGCAGAAAATATAGAAATCTACATGTTTCCACACAGAACCCTTTGGTGATTCTTTGAATTAGAATACTAGATTCAGTTAAGTCAGTGGATTCATAAACATTAAGAAGTTGTTTTGCCTTAGAAGGTAACAGCCCCTTCACCCAGGTGAGGAAGTTGGAGTCTGAATTATTTAACACGTCCTCCAGGTCAAAAGACCAATCGGTGGAATTTGGACCCCAGTCTCTGGCGCCCAGTTCAGAGTAATAGTTGCAAAATCTCCTACCATTTAAAAAGTGATTGACCTGTAGGTTTTCTCCTTTCGTGTTCCATCGTTCGTTGGTCTACATAGAGGCAGAGGTAGATATTCATGGGTCGTTTTGGAGGTGAAGAAGGACACACTGTTAACTGAAGTTTAGCATTCTAACGCTCAGATCATTATACAGAAGGAAAAGATGACGTAAAAACTCAGCTCTGAAACTAAAACTGAGATTTTGTCAAGGCGTAATATTTTTTTTGTCTTGATTTGTTTTCTTTGTTTGTAGTAGGTCTGCTGTGCTGTCCTGAATCTGTGTGTCTTCTCTTTTTGCTTCATAAACTACTCACCGATCTTGTTTCCAACTCAACCAGGAGGTCCACTGACAGTTCCTAAAGAACTGGAAGAGTTTTTGTTGAAGCCATGTTGGGGGCTGTGAATATGAATAAAGAAATTGTATATAAGTAAAAATAGGGTCATTGACATTTCTCTGGAGGAAAGGGCGGTATTTGTGCCAAGGGTCCCTGATTAGCGGGCTTCACTGTTACACGTCTATTAACTCAGAGGAAATCAATATATTCACCCAGACCTGAGGGTTTTCTTGGACATTGTTCCTTGAAACACTATTGTGTTTATACCAGGGCAAAGTGGGGCATCTTCTAATGTAACATTCAGCCGGGATGGATCAAATTACCTTTTATTTTAAAAAAAAATCAAAATTTCCCTTTTGGACGTTTCGTGATTGGCAGGCTTGACCTTTACTGTTTGTTCTCTGCTTCATTGCAGTCAGGACCCTGCTGGCAATGGAAAGTGTATTTCCTTTTTGCTCTCACAACCTAATCTGACCTCTCTACGGTAAAATTGAGACAATACAAGTTCAGAAGGCGTCTTTTGTGCAATCTAGGATTCAGAATCACCCTGAACAATATTCACGTGTATCGTGTACCCTATCTGGTAAGGAAGGGACTTTTTAATTCCACCTGGACTGTATCGTTCACGTTACAGTCATCACCATGTACATTTTTCATCCCCGAATCATCAAACGTATTACAACTATAATTTTTAGAGTTAGATGGAGTGGCTCCTTTTCTCATTTTGTTTGCTGTTTGTTTTTTACCTTAAGCCTTTTTCTTTTATAACATTGGTCTCTGGTTTTCAATAGTGTCACACAGAGGCATGAAAACTCTGTAGTGCACACTTTACATCTTGGCTGTAACATGCATTTGTTTTTCCTGGGACAGAAAGTCAACCTCCAACGTCACGCAAGATTTTGCTGACTTTCCCCCTCACGCACACAGCATTCTGATCTTCCAGCAGGTGTCATTCAGACACCAATGTGTAAGAACT
Organism: Delphinus delphis; assembly: GCF_949987515.2. Classification (NCBI taxonomy): domain Eukaryota; kingdom Metazoa; phylum Chordata; class Mammalia; order Artiodactyla; family Delphinidae; genus Delphinus; species Delphinus delphis. The sequence goes on from NC_082695.1 coordinate 87,217,697, forward strand.
GTTTCCCCACCGCACATTTTTTGTCTTGATTATGGAGAGATTCTTATAAAAAGCTTCTGATTGAGAAAAAGCAGAGGACATTCTCATTTTGCATATGCATTGGGGATGGTATGCAATGATCTATATTTTCAGTCTCAGGATGAGCTATAATCAACACAGTGTGTACTTCCTTTCATCTGGGCAACGCTTGACAGGTTCCTGCATAAATTTGTTGACATGGTAAATGGTAAACATCAACAAATTCCAAATAAAGTCAGCTACATAAATGAATGTAAGAAATACAGCATACATAAATCAAAAGGTACTTATTGTGAGTGGTGGACACCAGGCTGTACACAACTCATGATCACGCATCTGCATTTGCGTCCTCCTTGCTCACATGATGGGAGTCAAGATGGGGCCTGTCACATCTCCCTGACTTATCATAACATCTTCCAGAAGCTATCAGAGGTCAGTTAATGCAGCCTCTAATTTTACAGATGAAGACACAAAGATTCCACAGGAACATGACTTAGCTCAGGTGATGATTAGTAAGAAATGGCTCTGGGACTAGAAATAATGATTTTTTAAATTCAGTGCTTGCTCCACCAGAGACCCCATTCTTGGTTTGGAAACGTAAAAATAAAAAATATAATAAAGCAAAGTGTAAAGACACCCCTTGTCATACTAAAAAGTGCTTTAACATATGGCAAATTTGTTCATTTCCAAATGATATGCTTATTTGTGTTAACGGATGAGATTTACTTTGTTTCAGTTTTCAAGTTGAAATTCTTCTTTACACCCAAAACTGTCAGAGATTTGCCCACAATCCTTTGAGGAATGCTAAGGTACACAGAAGACATGGGTTTGTAAAGACATAATTTCAAAGGCCTTAAAAAAAGGTAACATAGGATAGAATAACCTGTCCCAGACAGATCAACAGAATTCCACATAAAAATATCATACTTGAAGTATTTCTTCACGAGGCTCTGAACTTGGTAAAATAAAGCGTTTCATGTCCACATAAATTGATAGAATCATGCTTTGTAGATATGTCAAATCAAAATTTCAAATAGCATTTTTCTTAGAGGCTAGATCATTAAAGGTGAGAGAGCTTCAGTCCCATTCTCCTGGACACTTGCTCAAGACACCCAGATACCATGCTGGGAGGATACCCAAGATCTTTTCTTCCTGAAACTCTAGTCATTGCTTATCTTTAATTTTGCAGTTTACTTATATAGATCCATTTATACATAGAAAAACTGTATCTTGTGATCCTTAAATTTTTCTTCAGGAGTAATTTAATTCTATCCAGGAATTAAAGTAAACTTACAATCTGAGCCAATCAATAATTTACTGAGATATCATACTAGCTTGTACAATCTAATCAAATTCCATATTTTTATGGTTCCATTCTTGAAACAGCTTCTGTGATCTATAAATTCTATAGAGAAAGTATTCCTTCTCCTAGGACCATTTCAACCCATCGCAATTGTATTCATAATCCTCCCTGAACTCTGTAGAACTGATATTTTTATAATTGTAATCCCAGGAGTTTGCTATTATTACAGTGGTAATGATTCCACATCCTTTGCATTTATAAACAGCAAAGAGTTTTTAAAACGTGACTGCTTTCCCCTGTCTTTAAATATTATTCTCTCCTAGGTAATGAATGGGGGGGGGGGAACTGGGAGAAGGTAAAGAGACCATAGCTGTTGTGGTATGCTGCCCTTGCAAAGAATGGATGAGGGAAAAAGGAGGAGAAGAAAAGGTCTGTGCACCTCCTGTGCTGACCTGTCTATGGCCATTTTAATAGATCACATGATTCCTAACTAATCTGGGTTATGCCACTTATAATGCTGATCAAATACTGAATAGATCCTTGATTTATAGGATACTAAATAAAATAAAAATTATGCACTAGAATT